>NC_047588.1:29185071-29307571 GCF_011004845.1 Esox lucius | reverse complement strand
GAGTTTTTCGGGGCCAAAACGTGGATCATTCTTGATTGATCTGGCCAATCTCCAGATTTAAGACTAATTTAAAATGGTTTTCATTTGCTTGGCTCGAGACTAAGACACAAGTCACTAAGACATAAGATTAACTGCTCTCAGACGAACAATAGCAGGCATGGGCAAGCAAAATACCTGTCATTTCTTGGTTGCTCACATTCAGTTCAATACATTTCAGTTCCAGCAAGAAAATAAGCATTGCAGGACATCATTGTTACATTGTTTATTTGTATTTTAAAGACACTAAAATAGAGTTTTCAAGGCTTTTATAAGTTGGTCATGCAAAAGTAAACTATTCTTGCACAATTATATCTGGATAACCTGTAGCAATTAGTTATTCTCTTTAGACGCTTTATTTCTCAGTTTATGACCCATCCAATCAGAGGATTTCTTCATTGTGTTCATCAGATGAGCTGTCTTTCTGTACAATTCATTACAAGTGAGACACGTTCATTCTCCGAGAGACACGAATGTGAAACATCGCCTCAGTCAGGCTGTACTTGTGTGTGCCTGTCTTGTGAACGTGCGTGCCTGGAGATGTGATTTCAGTGTGTGTAGCTCTTTTGTTCCAGCAGGTTACTGTTTCATTTGGACATTGTGTAGTAAACCTCCAAAGAAATCAGACTGTCAATATTGGCTAATGACTGTTTCAGCACAGCTCATCAGATTGCTCTCTCACCGTTGCGATTTATATTATTTTCCAACACCATTACCGCTTAACAGATATTGTGTGTTACGTATGTGTGTGTGTGTCTTTGTGTGTGTGTGTGTGTGTGTGTCTGTGTGTGTCTGTGTATGTGTTCATCATCCTCTGGAGCCATTAGTGTTTAATAGCCATGCTGAAATGGCCCTGCCGTTAATACTCAGGCTACACACTCTAATGAAACAATAAAACCATTAAGGTTGGTATAGAGCGATGGATTACAGTGTGTACACAAAGAACAATTGCCTTTTAAATAAGCTTCATGGACCAGCAATTTGGACGATTCAGAAGGATGAGAAAACAGTATTGCAGCTGATTAAGAGTTGTGTTGTGTCTGTGTGGTCTGGTAGGGTGGCTCAATCTCTCCTTATCTAGCCAATTACATTAAGGGTAATCGACCCAGAGGTATAAACACAGTGTGTGTGTCTGTGTGTGTGTTATGTACGTGTGTGTGTTTATAATTATGGGTCTTTGGTGAAGCAGAATCTTAATTCCTATGTTACTCTGTCGGGTTGTGGAACGCTACTAAGACCCACATTTAGCAGTGATATGGAATGTCAAGCAGGGTTGCTTACGTTTGATAGTCCCTGTGTCCACGTGCGTGTTTGTGTGTTTGTGTGTTTGTGTGTTTCTGTGTGTCTTCGTGTCTTTGTGTGTGCAGGTGGGTGATATAGCAGGGTTTGTAAAAAAAGTTGTTTTTTTTTTACAAATGATGTGGCTTCCAGTTAAGCTTGAAAGCAGAATCGGGAAATTCTTGATCAGAGCCCAGCGAGAAGGAGGGGAGAGAGAGAGAGGTAAATAGAAATATACTCTTCTTATCTGTCCAAGAGACAGGTGATTTCTCTGAGACACAAACACTATGACTGATACTTCACTTCTCCCTATCTTTCCCGTTCTCTGCCCCTTTATCTCTGGAACATCCTCTCCCTCTCTGTTCTGATTCTACCTCATGACCTCTTGTATTTCTGACCCTCATGTCCACACCAGGAGAAGGTGTGATTTCTTTTCTGATCGCTGTGGTCTGTATAAATGTAATCGTACAACCGTATGTTCGGATTTTGCGACTTTTATACGTGGATTTTCGCGCAACCATTTTTAATAGAATGCACCATTGAATGCACAAGCGTTTTTCTTAATTTTCATTATTTGCTCAAACGTTAATGTGAATAATTTCCTGATACAAAGCTCTCTGTTCCGCGAGTGGCGTGTGTGGTTGTGTAAGAGCGACGGTCTCCCTCTCACTCACCCTCCCTCAACAGGAAGAGTGACTACAGCCTCTTGTTGGCGCGCGAAATAAGAAGACTGCCCTCAATTAACATTTAAAAAATGAAGCGGCAAAATAGGCAGACCCGTAGCGCAAACCAAGAGAGCATGATAGTTCATCATAGCACAACACGCATTTAGCCTAATATGCCATTTAAAACCATTGCAAGTTCACTGCGAATCGTGGATTGTTCTGCAAAATACGAGGTACATCTAAACCCAACGTATGCTAAATAGACTATTTGGTCGTATTATTGGCATCATAGCAGACAATATCAAACGTATATATTCATCCCCCCACCTACTACAGACATCACTGTGATCTCCGTGATGTGAAGTTAGTGAACAAATCGTTATTCTTTTTAGGCTGTTCACAAACTATGTTTTGGTTTCCTACATATCAGATAAACCATTGTTTCCCTGTTTATTATTTCATTTAGAATGCCCTAATAGCTCAAAATGTATTTTACATCCTGGCTTAACAAAGCACACCATACCACACAGAACAAGATGCAGTACCATAACACAACACAACATAACATAGAATAACACAACTTAATATAGCATAACAAAACATAACATAGTGTAACACAACATAACATATTGTAACACAGCATAATAGTTTAACACAACATAACATAGTATAACATAACAGTATAACACAACATCACATAGCATAAGATAGCATAGCATAACACAACACAGCATAACACAACATAACATAGTATAATACAACATAGCATATTATAACACAACACAACATAGTAGAACACAAATAAACACTGCTTAACAAAACATAATATTGTAGAACACCAAATAACACAGCATAACATAACATAGTGTACAGTAACACAACACAACTCGACAACTTAAAACAGCATAACACAACATAACACAGCATAACACAACATAACACAGAATAACACAACATAACACAGCATAACACAGTACAGCACAGCTCCCCTCTCTCGAATTGTGTGTGGTTAGCATTTTCGAGGCGTATGGTTGGCGGAGCATTCAAACAGATAGAGGAACTTCATAATTGGACAGATAACCTATTACGCTGAGACAACTGCTCTTTTACAGCCAGATTATGTGACACTGGAGAGAGAGATAGGGACAATGAGAGGATGAAAAGACAAAACACGCAAGAGAATGGTGGGAAAGAAGAGGAATTGGTGTAAAGAAACAGAAAGGGGCACACAGAGAGAAAGGGAACAACACAGGGGAATGTTCCTATGAAGACAGAGGGAGATAGGGGGAGATAGGGGGAAAGGAGGGTTAGAGAGACTGAGATAGGGAGGTAATAGAAGCCTGATAATGCTTGTTCCTGCTCAGCGGGAGGTCTTATGTATACATTCCCTTCTGAATCATTTAACGTTTCTGACTTGCGCCGTTCGCTCAAATCCCATTGCTGTGCTAAAAAGACCTGCCGCGGCTGCACTCACTGTTCCTGCGCGTGCTTGTGTGTATCTATGTGTGTGTGTGTGTCTCTGTGTGCCTGCGTGTACCTGTGTGTGTGTGTGTGTGTGACCACTAGAAGTCTGTGGGTGTATTTCCGGTCACGTAAGCAACCTTTGACCTACTTCACGATGGGTGTCTGGCTCTGTTTCACACACATTCTGGATGTGGACCTGAGTGGAAGGTGTGCACTCCTGGAGACTCCAGAACAGGAGTCCTCTCCCTAACCTTCCTTCTCTCCATCTCTTCTAATTGCCCCTTTAGACCCCCATTTCTTCCTTTCTATTTGGCCTTGATGCCTTCCCTCTCTTTCTTTGACCTCCTCTGCTCTTCTCTCTTACACTCTCTCTCCTTCTCTCTCTCTCTCTTTGCTTAGCTCTCTCTCTTCTCTCTGTTCAATGTAAGTTAGATGAGCTTGTGCCGGTCTGAAATGGGTTTTTACTTTTCTTTAACTTCAGTAGTCGTCCACTGCACTTAAAAATCTAGACTGACACACAAGGTTCTTTCATGTAACATACAGAAGACCTGCATGTCAGTTGACTGTGCAGCTAAGGACAGGTCAGTGTCTGTATAGTACAGTCCCCATATGCCCTGTGTGTGGAACTGGTCTGTAGGTAACCCTCTTGGAATAAAAGGTGCTGTATAGAACATAGAAGTGTTCTTCAATTGTTCCCCAATGAGGATTCTACAACGGTACATGACGGCTCTACTTGGATCCAAAAATGTTTTTCTGATGGTTCAAACTGAAATCTTCCTCAACACTATCACATACTACAAGCCCTCTTCCAAAAAAGTTGGGACGCTACGTAAAATGCAAATAAAAACAGAATGCAATGATACGCAAATCATTTAATACCTACATTTAATAGAAAATAGTACAAAGACAACATGTCAAATGTTGAAACTGAGAAATGTTATTGTTTTTGGAAAAATACTTGCCCATTTTGAATTTGGTGCCAGCAACATGTTTAAAAAATTTTGGGACAGGGGCATGTTTACCACTGTGTGGCATCACCTCTTCTTTTAACAACACTCTGTAAGTGTTTGGGAACTGAGGAGACCAATTATTGTATTTTTGAAAGTGAAATGTTTTCTTATTCTTGCTTGATATAGGATTGGGGTATTGGGGTATTTAAAAAAAAATATTTCCACTGTATATGGTTTCTTTGCATGGTAGAGTTTTAACTTGCATTTGTGGATGCAGCGACATACTGTGTTTTGCAGAGAATGGTTTTCGGAAGTGTTCCTGAGCCCATGCAGTGATTTCCACTACAGAATCGTGTCTGTTTTAAATGCAGTGCCGCCTGAGGGCCCGAAGATTATGGCCATCCAATATTGGTTTTCGGTCTTGTCCCCTGTGTACAGATATTTCTCTGGATTCTCTGAATCTTTTAATGATATTATATGCCATAGATGATGAGATCCCCAAACTCTTTGCAAATGTATGTTGAGAAACGTTATTCTTAAATTGTTGCACGGTTTTCCTTTGCAGGCTTTCACAGAGTGGTGAATCCCTCCCTATCTTTACTTCTGAAAGACTCATCCTTTCTGAGATGCTTTTTTCATACCCAATCATATAACTGATTTGTTGCCAATTAACCTAATTAGTTGTGAGATGTTGCTCCAGGTTTATTTTTTTGCATTACACAACTTTTCCAGTCTTTTGTTGCCCCTGTCCCTACTTCTTTGAAACATGTTGCTGGCATCCAATTCAAAGTGGGCATGTATTTTTCAAGAAATAATTAAGTGTCTCATTTGTCATGTTTTCTCTTTACCATTTTCAACTTAATATAGGGTTTAAACGATTTGCACATAATTGCGTTCTGTTTTTCTTTACATTTTACACAGCGTGCAACTTTTTGGGAAATGGGATTTTTAAATCCAGTATATTAGACTGAAACTCCTTCCACTGAAGTAGATTGAAGTTGAGTGTTTGTGAAAATTGGGAGGTGGGCGTTAAAAAAACAGATCACTGAATGCATCATCTCTAACCAATTTTCCGCATATGGTAAATGTCACTTTTCCCACCTGTGTTTTGGCTTCTGGGAGCAGTCCAACAGAGCCCACCATTTTCTGGAACCAGTGTTTTATTGTTTTTTTTTGTTTTTTTTACAACACAGGAGTCTTCTCAGAGATGTTCACTAGTTATTCTCCTTCAGAGAAGAAACACGTCTGTGGATGTGTCATTGTGTCTGGCCGAAGCAAGGATTTGGAGTGGCGCAGCAAGGTTACTTCTTGGTTAGGTTGTCCTTGGGGCTTTAATGGCTGCTGCTAGTTTCATTATACTGCCACTGGTCTCACACACAGGCACAGCTTAAGGTACTGAACAGGACAGTGACTGAGTGAAGCAGCGCACTGTCAGAAACCTGCAGGGGGCAAAAATGGAGGGGAAAGGTTCTGGGCACACCCAGTATCTCACTGTCTCTCTTTCTCTCATTCTCTTTCTGTACTAGTCTTTCTTATGGAGGTTTTTCTTGTGAACGCCCTGGCGGGCCGAGCACAGAGCCTATTGTTGGCTGGCACTGGTATCGTCTGGCAGGCCGACCTGGCACTGGTATCGTCTGGCAGGCCTAGCTGTTGGTGTGATTAAAGAGTAAAGAATAAAAACGTCACACTACTGCCTGCGTTGGTGGAACAGCTGGCACGCCACACATTTTAGTTTTTCGACAGATGCTCTTATCCAGAACGACTTACAGGACCAATTAGGGTTAAGGAGCTTGCTCAAGGACACAACAGGTTCACTTCTTGGCCTTGGGATTCGTACCACAGACCTTTTGGTTTCTGGATCAAGACCTATACCACACACATACACGCACGCACGCACAAACTCACACACCACCATTAAATCACACATTCACTGTAGCTGTGCTGGTGGAACAGCTGGTCTCCCTCTCCCTCTCTTTCCCTCATTTTATTTCAGCAATAACAATGTGCATTTTGCTAAGGTGTACTTTGGAAACAGTTGTAAATTGCAGGGAGCCCCTGAATGCTGCCTCAGTCAAGTAGCTGCCTTGCAGTTAGCTGCGTCACTACAACACCAGGGTTTGAATCCTGCTTGCGGAGTAGCCCAGGAGTGTCACAGGACGCTGTGCAATTAAACAACACCGTCTGGGTTTTGGGGTTTAGTTGTCAAGTATGAATGCCTCACATTGTTGAGCTCTAGTTACACCTTGTGGTGGCTTGGGTGCCTGTGGACTCAGTCAAGGAAGTCTGAAGAATGTGGTCCTTCCCAGGAAAGTAAGATTTTTGGTCTACACTTTCTGGTTGAGTGAGCAGCATGTTATGAAGCAAGTTCTTAACCTTGAATTGGATATCACAAATTTGGGAGAAATATCGTTTTTATTTTTAAATCGAGCATTAAAGTAACAATAATATTCATGAACAGGAGAATAACACTAATAAAGGGCACAGAAATACAGTAAAATTACAACGGGACCCCCTTCTCCTTCTCTCATCTGCCTCTGCCTCTCTGCCATCTGTTTGTATATCTCTCTTTCCATCTGATCCTACGCTGCAGACAGGTGGAATGTTTTTCATTAGGTTTTACACACACACACACACACACACACACACACACACACACACACACACACACACACACACACACACACACACACAACGTCTGGGGAAGGGAGCCATTTTAATTAGTGTTAATTACTGCAGTCACTGTCCTGCTTACTCGTCACTGTCTTACTACCTTTAACTAAAGACAGAGAGAGAGAGAGAGAGAGTCACACACATAGAAATAGAGAAAAACGCAGAGCTAAAGAGGGAAAGAGACAGAGAGACATACCAAGAGAGGAATGGAGAAAGAGAGAGAGGGGTGTGAAAGAGAGTGTGGGAGATAGAGGGTGAGAGAGAGAGTGGGTGAAAGCAAGAATGGAGGGAAATGAAGGAATGTAGAGGCCAGAAAGAAGAGAGGCGAAAGGGAAGAGATTCGGAGGTGGAAATAGAAAAAGCAATTAGAGCATTGAATCTCTGTCTTCATCTGCGTTTAGGAGAGGGAAATGATGCAGTAAAGTAAACAAACTCCTGGGTTGTCTGGTGCTACGTGTGATGTTGTTACTCTATCTGCTCCCTCGCATTGGCGCAGTATTCCTCTTATCCACAGCCCATGGAAAGGCCGTCCACCGCTAACACACAGCCTCGCAATAAAACTCAGATTGAATTTCAATCTGCCCACGACAGTGGGAGGAATGGAACGACGGAGGGAGGGAAAAGGATGAAGCTGATGAGAGAGGGAGAGATAAAGGAATGGTGGGTAGAAAAAGGAGGAGAGATGTAGGGGTCAGCCCAAGGAGATAAGGGGAGGAGGAAATGAGAAATTCATGAAAGGGAATCAGATGAAGATATTTTACATAGAGACGGATAAACGGATGGAGGGACGCTAAGGTTCAGGCTGGGGGGGGGGACGCAGCGCCTGGATGGAGAGATAATTATATAGATAGAGAAAAGTAAATGAAAGGAGAGAGAGATGGGGCTACCAGTTCAGACGGAGATATGTGCAAGACAGGGGAGGGAGGGACACAAACAGAAGATTGTGTCAGAGAACGACAGATGAGTGAGATCGGAAGACAAAACTTATATTAGAAAGAAGAGAGGCTGATGATGTCCTTGCCGGAGGGGCACCTCATATGTCTCATCTGTAATGTTACTTTCCATTACTTTGCTCCTTTGTTTTCGGGTTAACATAACAGTAGGTAAAAACATTCACAAGCCAAAATGAAATAATCTGAAATAGTCTGATATTGAAACCAGAAGTATGAAGTAATGGGGAGAGACACAGGGAACGGACACTGAGGGTGAGTTCAGGGCCCTGTGTGGGAGGTCAGGGAGAAATCCAAACCAATAATAGAACCCCCATTTTGGGGAGGAGGCGTCACCTCTGGGACAGCGTCCTCTGGGACAGCGTGTTGGTTTGGGAGAAATGGCTGCTGGAGGTCGTCTCGTTGAGAGGAATGGCTGCTGGAGGTCGTCTCGTTGAGAGGAATGGCTGCTGGAGGTCGTATCGTTGAGAGGAATGGCTGCTGAAGGTCGTATCGTTGAGAGGAATGGCTGCTGGAGGTCGTATCGTTGAGAGGAATGGCTGCTGGAGGTCGTATCGTTGTGAGGAATGGCTGCTGAAGGTCGTATCGTTGAGAGGAATGGCTGCTGGAGGTCGTATCGTTGAGAGGAATGGCTGCTGGAGGTCGTATCGTTGAGAGGAATGGCTGCTGGAGGTCGTATCGTTGTGAGGAATGGCTGCTGAAGGTCGTATCGTTGAGAGGAATGGCTGCTGGAGGTCGTATCTTGGCTGGTTGTTCTGGCACCCTCCATCTCCCAGACATCTTCTTCCTCCTTCTTCTTTGTCCTCCAGCATTCTCCGATTCATCTTGTTCTGTTCGGACGAATGGGAGACAAGTGTGTAGGGGCGGGGACGAAGGGGGGCAAGTGTGTAGGGGCGGGGACGAAGGGGAGGCAAGTGTGTAGGGGCGGGGCTGGCCCAGGTTTTTCTGGGAAGCAACCAGCCTCACTGGAGTCACTTAAAAGGCTTGGACAATGAATGTTAATGAGTGACCTTACAAGTACAGAGATACAGTATATGTTTATTCATTCCAACTAACAATGTAAGGCTGCCTGTGGACAAAATCCTGAAGGATACAACTTGACGTGTAACTGCAGTCCCTTTCTGAAGGTGTATGTAACCACGTCAGTAGCAAACATCTACTGAGAGGGTGAGGTGGTAGATGGAGAGAATGAGAAATGAGAGGTAGGGCAATCATGGAGGAAGAGAACGAGGGAGAAACAGGAGGATAATGGAGGGATGGGAACAGTGGTTACACTAAAATACTTATTTTTCAGTGGCAGTGGCAAGACGATATACTGTATGACTAAATGAATCCAACATTAACTAAATAAAACATGTTCCTTTTTGGTTGACTAAAACTAGACCAGATGAAATGATCTCTGTGACTTAAGTACTGACTGACATTAGTTGACAAGTGGTGGTTGGAGACAGAGAGCTTTTTAGTGCTATCAGCTCTGTCATTATTTAATTACATAAATGCAGGCAAATTTGTGCCATTAGCTGCGTGACAACAACAGACACGGGTTTGGTTGAAACTGTACTATTTATCCTCTGTGGCAATCAGAAGCTGCAGCTACAGCAAAGCCTCCACCGCCGGCCCGTGCTCTTAGTCGCCTCTCTTCTGTCAAAACCTTCATGATGAAGTTGAACCTGGTATTGGGATGAACAACACCCTAATACGAGTCATTAATGAATGTGTATGGTTGGTTTGTATTAGTTGGTTTTGTCAGGGTCATGGTTTTTTGATAAAAACATAATGGCTGCTCCCATACGCTTTCTGGCTAACCACCAAAACGGATGGTACAGACTGACACATTTACCTGCCGTTAGCTCACTTCACCCACAACCTGTTTTGCAGATGACGGGTGTTAATTTAATTCCCTGAAGTCAGTGGTACGCTGTGTTTACTGTAGGTTAATGAAGCAATACATTTGATTTGACTAAAATGTAATGCCTTTTGTTGACTAAAGAGTCAGAGTGTGGGGAACAGAGTGAGTGGAACAGTGTTAGGGGAACAGTGTGAGGGGAACATGTGTGAGGGGAACATGTGTGGGAGGAACAGTGTGAGGGGAACAGTGTGAGGGGAACATGTGTGTGAGTAACAGTGTGAGGGGAACATGTGAGGGGAACATGTGTGGGAGGAACAGTGTGAGGGGAACAGTGTGAGGGGAACAGAGTGAGGGGAACAGTGTTGGTGGAACAGAGTAGGGGGAACAGAGTGAGGGGAACAGTGTTTGGGGAACAGAGTGTGGGTAGCAGAGTGTGGGGGACAATGTTGGGGGAACAGTGTGAGGGGAACATGTGTGGGGGGAACAGTGTGAGGGGAACAGTGTGAGGGGAACAGTGTGAGGGGAACAGAGTGAGGGGAACATGTGTTGGGGGATCAGTGTGAGGGGAACATGTGTTGGGGGAACAGTGTTGGGGGAACAAAGTGTGGGTAGCAGAGTGTGGGGGACAATGTTGGGGGAACAGAGTAGGGGGAACAGAGTGTGGGTAGCAGAGTGTGGGGGACAATGTTGGGGGAACAGAGTAGGGGGAACAGAGTGAGGGGAACAGTGTTGGGGGAACAGAGTAGGGGGAACAGAGTGAGGGGAACAGTGTTGGGGGAACAGAGTGAGGGGAACATGTGTGTGAGTAACAGTGTGAGGGGAACATGTGTGGGGGGAACAGTGTGATGGAAACAGTGTGGGGGAACATGTGTTGGGGAAACAGTGTGAGGGGAACAGAGTGAGGGGAACATTTTTTAGGAGAACATGTGTGGGGGGAACAGTGTGAGGGGAACAGTGTTGGGGGAACAGAGTAGGGGGAACAGAGTGAGTGGAACAGAGTGAGGGGAACAGTGTGAGGGGAACAGTGTTGGGGGAACATGTGTTGGGGGAAAAGTGTGAGGGAAACAGTGTGAGGGAACAGTGTTGGGGGAACTGTGTTGGGGGAACAGAGTTGGGCGAACAGTGTGAGGGGAACAGTGCAGTAAGAGTTGTGTAGCCTGTAGTGGATCTGCTCTAACATCTCGTCTCTGTCACACCTCTACAGACACACTGAATATGAATGAGACAGACGCTGTCCTCCTCTCACTCATCCCTCTCTTACCTCTCCTGATCCTTTCTTTCACCACTTACTGGGCATGTATTCTGTCCTCCGTTCCATTCCTTCACACACTTCGTCCCCCTTTCTCTCTGTCTCGCTCTCTTTCTGTGGTGGGTATGTGTTTCCTCCCACTCTATAAAACGTTCCCTCTTTCCGCTCATCTCCAGTTCTTTTTTCCTCTCTCTGTGGCCCGTCTTGATCCATCTCTCCCTCTGTCTGACCAACATCTATCCATCATTTCCCTAAATGTAAGTAGAATGTCTCTCTCACTTTCTCTCCCACTCCATCTCTCTCCCACCTCTCCTGTCGGTCTCCTCCCCTCTCTTTCTGTCTTTCTCCCTCTGTCTGTCTCAGCATAAATAACTCCATTCAAATGCTTCTGTTTACCCCCTTCCCTCTCTCCGGTCTCTCTCGTCCTCTCTCTGCCTCCCCCTCTCATTCTCCTCTGCTCTCTCGTCCTCGCTCATATTAAAGTTTAATTCCCTGCCACTGAGAGGCTGACAGCTGACACAGGGAAGGGAAGAGAATAAATAGGTAGAGAAAGAGGCAGGGTGGGGCTCCATGCGTGTACGTGTGTAAATTGCGTGTACGTGTGTAAATTGCGTGTACGTGTGTAAATTGCGTGTACGTGTGTAAATTGCGTGTACGTGTGTAAATTGCGTGTACGTGTGTAAATTGCGTGTATGTGTGTAAATTGCGTGTACATGTGAAATTGCGTGTACGTGTGAAAATTGCGTGTACATGTGAAATTGCGTGTACGTATGTAAATTGCGTGTACATGTGAAATTGCGTGTATGTTTGTAAATTGCGTGTACGTGTGTAAATTGCGTGTACGTGTGTAAATTGCGTGTACGTGTGTAAATTGCGTGTACGTGTGTAAATTGATGAAAACGTGTGCATTCAGTACACATGCAAGTGCATGCAAGCTCATCGTCAAGACGGGAAATACTTAAAACACTTTACTGCTAGGTGTGTGTGGTAGGTGTAGTGTAATTATACACATATTAGATGTTCATATGGTCTTTTTAGCCAAAGCATGTTGGATTCATCACTAAGCCACCGTATGGAATGTTTACACAACTTTATTGGGTGATGGATTGGCTTACATGTTGAGTTTATGAACACACATTTTCATCTGTCACCAGTTCCCAATGGAAACACACACATCAATGTACTCTATACTTTCACACAGAAATCCACTCATAACAGTGACATTATGATTGACAGATGGCATCAACATGGAGTGGCATATTGACTCTACGAGAAAGAGGGAGGGAGGGAGAGAGAGGTAGCGGTGTTCAGTTGGGGCAGGGTGAAAGACAGCGAGCTACAGAGAGAGGTAGCGGTGTTCAGTCGGAGCGGGGTGAAAGATAGCGAGCTACAGAGAGAGGTAGCGGTGTTCAGTCAGGGCGGGGTGAAAGACAGCGAGCTACAGAGAGAGGTAGCGGTGTTCAGTCGGGGCTGGGTGAAAGACAGCGAGCTACAGAGAGAGGTAGCAGTGTTCAGTCGGGGCTGGGTGAAAGACAGCGAGCTACAGAGAGAGGTAGCGGTGTTCAGTCGGGGCGAGGTGAAAGATAGCGAGCTACAGAGAGAGGTAGCGGTGTTCAGTCAGGGCGGGGTGAAAGACAGCGAGCTACAGAGAGAGGTAGCGGTGTTCAGTCAGGGCGGGGTGAAAGACAGCGAGCTACAGAGAGAGGTAGCGGTGTTCAGTCGGGGCGGGGTGAAAGACAGCGAGCTACAGAGAGAGGTAGCGGTGTTCAGTCAGGGCGGGGTGAAAGACAACGAGCTACAGAGAGAGGTAGCGGTGTTCAGTCAGGGCGGGGTGAAAGATAGCGAGCTACAGAGAGAGGTAGCGGTGTTCAGTCAGGGCGGGGTGAAAGACAGCGAGCTACAGAGAGAGGTAGCGGTGTTCAGTCGGGGCGGGGTGAAAGACAGCGAGCTACAGAGAGAGGTAGCGGTGTTCAGTCAGGGCGGGGTGAAAGACAGCGAGCTACAGAGAGAGGTAGCGGTGTTCAGTCAGGGCGGGGTGAAAGACAGCGAGCTACAGAGAGAGGTAGCGGTGTTCAGTCAGGGCGGGGTGAAAGACAGCGAGCTACAGAGAGAGGTAGCGTGTTCAGTCGGGGCGGGGTGAAAGACAACGAGCTACAGAGAGAGGTAGCGGTGTTCAGTCAGGGCGGGGTGAAAGATAGCGAGCTACAGAGAGAGGTAGCGGTGTTCAGTCAGGGCGGGGTGAAAGACAGCGAGCTACAGAGAGAGGTAGCGGTGTTCAGTCGGGGCTGGGTGAAAGACAGCGAGCTACAGAGAGAGGTAGCGGTGTTCAGTCGGGGCTGGGTGAAAGACAGCGAGCTACAGAGAGAGGTAGCGGTGTTCAGTCGGGGCGAGGTGAAAGATAGCGAGCTACAGAGAGAGGTAGCGGTGTTCAGTCAGGGCGGGGTGAAAGACAGCGAGCTACAGAGAGAGGTAGCGGTGTTCAGTCAGGGCGGGGTGAAAGACAGCGAGCTACAGAGAGAGGTAGCGGTGTTCAGTCGGGGCGGGGTGAAAGACAGCGAGCTACAGAGAGAGGTAGCGGTGTTCAGTCAGGGCGGGGTGAAAGACAACGAGCTACAGAGAGAGGTAGCGGTGTTCAGTCAGGGCGGGGTGAAAGACAGCGAGCTACAGAGAGAGGTAGCGGTGTTCAGTCAGGGCGGGGTGAAAGACAGCGAGCTACAGAGAGAGGTAGCGTGTTCAGTCGGGGCGGGGTGAAAGACAGCGAGCTACAGAGAGAGGTAGCGGTGTTCAGTCAGGGCGGGGTGAAAGACAACGAGCTACAGAGAGAGGTAGAGCTGTTGGGTTGGAGGTGGGGAGGAGTGTTGAATGAAGGATTGAAGGAGAGACAGGAGTGAACAGCCTCTGCTCATGTTTGGTGGTGATAGAGTCTACCACAGCATGAAATATTAACACTAACCCTGAAACACACACACACACAATCATCAGTCCAAAAATTCATTTCAATGTAACATGAGACGTCTGAGATAACACACGTCATGGGGGAGAATGCTGTTAATGAACACACACTTATCGACTCAAAGGCTGACACCCACGTATGCGCTCATTAAACACACACACACACACACACACAACAAACATCATTTAGTCTTTCTAATTCCTTTAGGAGCCCCCCCCCATTTCATGACGTCCAATGGCCTTGCCTCTTGTACCTTAAGATGTGTTCTCCGAGGCACACCTTGCTAAGTTCTTCTGCTTTTTACCGCCCTTGCTCGCTCAAGCAGGAAGTACTCACCGCTACATGTGTTTGGAGGAGAGGATCTTTTCTTGTCACCAATCATGACTGTGGTTGCAGGTGCCCCCCTCCTTCCCAGAGGAGTTACCAGACTAGAAGGGCAGCTGTCCAAAATCTTACTCATACACCGTGGACATTGCTGAGCCAATTCTCACCGGCCACTCTAGGACCCCCAGGCTGTGTGGATACGCAGCCATTAGGATCCTGGCTGTGATTACACAGCTGTACTGTGAAACAGGGACGTGGACCCCTAGTCTTTTCATTTTACTGAACCGTGTTTGTAGAGGCTTATACTCTCTCTCAGCACTATATACCACACACTTCAAATCTGTATCCCAGGTGTGTGTGTGTGTGTGTGTATGTATGTGTGAGAGAGGGGGAGAGAGATGGAGAGACAGAGTGCGTCGTGGTTTGTTAGTGGAATAAAACAGCACTGTAGAACTAATTTATATGGTAATCTTTGATATTAAACATGTAAAACAAATGTAAAACGTTTTTACAACAGTATTCTGTACATTATAGTGCAATGATGACTATAATGATACTATAAATACATCCCTCAGAACACAGTACTGTGCCCTAACTTCACATATGCCTTAAGCTTTTGACCACAAACAGATCCATTGTATTGTTTTCTCAGGTGCATGAACATATATTAAGGTGTGGCTTGTTAGAGGATATATGTTTTGCACCCAGGAGTTGGAATGCTGTACTACTTTGTGATTCATGGGCTCATTGAAGTACAGGGAATGGCCTGGAGATGGTTGAGTATTTCTGCTTGTCCTCTTGGTCTAATTTAGAAGTGCAATTGATGTTAAAGCTCAAATATTTGTTGACTGGCTTCAATCCCACAACAACTGGCTGGCTTCAATCCCACGACACAACAGTAAGACCTAGAGGTAAAGTGAGAGCACAGAAAGGAAAGCCATTTTTATTCACATTACATAGAATGATGATGTGCACATGATGGTCAGTCATGCAAAGCACAATGGCGAGACCAAGTGTATTTTTCACAGCAGGTGTTGCTATACCACTAACAGTTGTTTTTAGTTGCCTTCATATCATCATCAATAGTGTGTTTTGGTTTTTCAAAACTCTTTGTATTAAACTCCAAACTGATCACGTCTTGCGTTCAAAACTACTGATTTTGCTTTCATTTGTTGTGTGAACATCATTCACCACAAGATGATTGATTGAACCACTTAGTTTTTGGTGAAAAATAATGCGCACATTGGTTGTGTCATCAAAACAATTCTGTCTGTTTAGTCATTGTAACAGTTAGTCCGAGATCAAACAATGTAAGACGTGTTTCAAAATGACTCTTTGAAGTTTAAACTCAAATTGTATACTACCGATAACCATTGACAGAAAATTATTTCCGTAATTTTTATCCAATAATCAAATAGAAGACATCTTTTATAATAATTTAAGCAAAGAAACATGTTTCATTGCAACATGGGTTTTTTGTCTACTCAATTGTAAGAAATACTATCAGAAAGAATTTAAAGAAATGTCAACGTTTAACACACACCACACTGTCAATTCTGTCTTTGGCACTTTGCCAGCTTGTCCACATCAAGAAAACATTTCTTCAGTTCAGTTCTAGTTCTTTAAATATGGAGAATCCAAACCTGGCACTGTTCACTGGTGATGTCATGACATGGCTTATCGATGGACAGAAACAATGAGCCTGGCATTGTAGTGATCAAGTGTCTTTTTCGTTTCTTATTTTTGAGGAACCATTTTTCTTATTTTTGAGGAAGCAAGCATTTGTGTGAAAATGATTTCCAAACTCAGTCCCAGTTCATCTCATGACCTTCTGCTGGAGTCCTCTTGTCACATGTATGTTCCAGTCCATCCATCCATCTATCCAGGGGAGTGAGAGGATTGCCCTTGCTATCTTTGATCGGGGACATAATGTAACCTAACCAGCTACCTGGTTTAAATAAAATCATTTTCTAAATGTTTTGCCTGGATGTACAGTACCAGTCAAACGTATGGACACACCTACTCATTCAAGGGTGTTTCTTTAGTTTGACTGTTTTCCATATTATACAATTATAGCAAAGACATCAAAACTATTAAATAAGTCATGTAGTAACTAAAATATATCTTAAATAAATTAAATGCATTTCATATTGGGGATTCTTCAAAGAAGCCCCGCTTTGCACACTCTTGGCATTCTCTCAATAAGCTTCATTAGGTAGTCACCTGGAATGCTTCTCAAACAGTCTTGAAAGTGTGTAACATCCTTATCTCTTCCATACTAAAAGTCTCCTTCAGACATAGTATGCTTAGTAGTGTATGATGCATTGAATAATAAGTGATATGCTGTTGATGCAAGAGATGGGGCGAGGGAGGGAGCATGAGAGAGAGGAAGCTAAATTATGTATTTCCCTTAGAAAAGTAATTTCCAGTAATGAGGTAAATTTGCATCACAGTATGCCACATGCCTTTCTGGGTGGGGGATGGGGTTCTACAACATATAGTTCTGAACCAAGTGGTGTTGTCGAAGCTGTACGTACATTAGTACATCACTTCCATCACCATTCATCCCTTAACCTCTGAGCAGTTCATCGCCTGAGTCATGAGTCATTCATCCCTTAACCTCTGAGCAGTTCATCGCCTGAGTCATGAGTCATTCATCCCTTAACCTCTGAGCAGTTCATCGCCTGAGTCATGAGTCATTCATCCCTTAACCTCTGAGCAGTTCATCGCCTGAGTCATGAGTCATTCATCCCTTAACCTCTGAGCAGTTCATCGCCTGAGTCATGAGTCATTCATCCCTTAACCTCTGAGCAGTTCATCGCCTGAGTCATGAGTCATTCATCCCTTAACCTCTGAGCAGTTCATCGCCTGAGTCATGAGTCATTCATCCCTTAACCTCTGAGCAGTTCATCGCCTGAGTCATGAGTCATTCATCCCTTAACCTCTGAGCAGTTCATCGCCTGAGTCATGAGTCATTCATCCCTTAACCTCTGAGCAGTTCATTTCCTGAGTCATGTTATTCATCCCATAACCTCTGATCAGTTCATTACCTGAGTCATGAGTCATTCATCCCGTAAAAACACTGAGCAGTTCATCACCTGAGTCATGTTATTCATCCCTTAACTTCTGAGCAGTTCGTCACCTGATTCATGTGTCATTCAACCCTCGACCTCTGAGCAATTCATCACCTGATCCATGAGTCATTCATCCCTTAAACTCTGAGCAGTTCATCACCTGAGTCATGTGTCTTCCATCATTTTGGGCCATGTGACCCTTAAAATCAGGAAGTGAAGAGAGAGGGTGGACGGTCGGGGCTTCCAATGATCCTAATCCATCACATTGATTAGGTTTCAGTGAGAACTACCAAACTATCGACCGGCTACACTGCAAACACACTTGGCCCGCAGAGAGGAGGATTACTGTGTGTGTGTGTGTGTGTATAGGTCTGTGTTCTGTGGTCTCCGTATGGGACACTGAGTGTAGTAATCAATACCTAGGTCAGAGGGTAATGTCTTACTGAGTGCTGACTCTATACACAGCCATCACACAGCATCACTATCACTCATAGAAGAGCTTAGTAAGAACACACACACACACACTTTCTCCGGCTGGTCTCTAGATGGATCACTATAGCTCATGTAAGGGCTTCTGAAACGCTCAGTGTGGGAGAGGGAGAGGGGGGGGTGGAGAGAGGGGAAGGAGAAGAGAGAAAAGGAGGGAGGACAGACGGACACATGGGAGGAGACGTGGAGGGTGGAACAACAGGGGATTTGAATGCAGATATAGTATTCCAGGGAGCAGAAACAAACAAGTGTTTGTGCACACTCCAGTGTACACAAACACACATTCCTACACACACAAACACCCATATCCCTTTTTTCTTTCGTCCCTGCAAGTAATATAGAACATCAAAATCTCTCTCCTGCAGCGTATTTCTCTTTTTCTTCACGTGCTTCAGATTCTATTCCATCTGTTATACATTTCCATTGTCTCTCCCTCTCTCCCTCCATCTCTGCCTCCATCTCTCCCTCCATCTCTGCCTCCATCTCTCCATCTGTCTCTTCCTCCATCTCTGCCTCCATCTCTCCCTCCATCTCTGCCTCCATCTCTCCATCTGTCTCTCCCTCCATCTCTGCCTCCATCTCTCCCTCCATCTCTGCCTCCATCTCTCCATCTGTCTCTCCCTCCATCTCTGCCTCCATCTCTCCCTCCATCTCTCCATCTGTCTCTCCCTCCATCTCTGCCTCCATATCTCCCTCCATCTCTGCCTCCATCTCTCCCTCCATCTCTCTATCTGCCTCCATTCTCTACATCTCCCCGTCTTAGTCCCTCATCCTCTGGGTATACATGTGTGCTTTTTCTCATACACACACACACACACGCATGTACGCACACGCACCACACACATTTTCTTGTGGGGACTCATTCATATCTATTTTCCCCAAACCTAACCCCAAAAACCCAAGCTTAACCCTAAACCTTACTCTTTACCTTAAAACGAATGCCTAAGAAGAAAATTGCATGGGGACTAGCAAAATGTCCCTAGAAGATTAAACTAGCCCTGTTTTACTTTCCTTGTGAGTAAGCCCATTTATCAAGTCCACTTATCCTTTAAACTCACTTTCATTTTTGTATTCAAATCAAAAAGAGAAAACAAAAAAATATGTTTTTTTCTAATGTAAATGTCCCTACCAACGTACCTGCTCTTTACATACATCTCATCTTTCTCATCTCATCTTCATCCGCTTATCCGTATCGGGTCGCGGGGGCAGCAGCTCCAGCAGGGGACCCCAAACTTCCCTTTCCCGAGCCACATTTGCCAGCTCGAACCACCCCAGCGGCTCTACTCCGAGTTCCTCACGGATGGCTGAGCTTCTCACCCTATCCCTAAGGGAGAAGCCAGCCACCCTTCTGAGAAAACCCATTTCAGCCGCTGTAATGGGTTTTTACATACATGTAACTTTTCATTTCAAGCCAGTCAGATTTGTCATTGATCAGTTATGTGTCCCTGTGCTACTCCATCCTGATAGTCAATTTCAAAGTTGCAGATAAACAGTGGTGTTTAGAAGACCCCTAGACAATCAAATGTTTCATATATTGTGTAAGCACTCTTACATATTGTTTAAGAGATTTGTGTTTTTTATTCATTCCTATACTACCCTTTTAATGTGTAATTTAACATGGGTTTTTGTGCTAACTGTCACATGAAAGGTCAAAAACATGTACAGTAGCACAACAGTGGAACGCTTAGTGTACTGCAAAAAAAGGATAGGTGTCAACTAATGAGAACTGACATTTTGAAATACCTTTGGTCTTATTTTAATGTTAAGATTTTACATTGATCATTTATTTTATGTCAAGTAGGTTTTTACACTATAATAATTTTATTTAGACAAACGAGTCTTGACTAAAAACAACTCATGCTGGCACCAAGAAAAATTTACTATCACCAGCAATAGAGCTTGTTTGATGGAGAGCGTCAAGACTACATTATATTATAATAAGAACAAATTCACTTCAAATGTGTATTTTTTGATATTATGTCTAAAACAACAAAAATACAATTTGTGCTTTGGATGCCACAACGAATTGATCACATTGATAATAAAATAACAATTTTATCGTCGAGTCATTACCACAAAATAAAGGTGAGAGATGTCAGCTGGTTGTTGTCTGCTTTTTAGAGAACTCGTTGTGGTTAAGCTTCATGGTATGAGGTGGGTTTTATTTGCAACAAAATCAGTGATCTCAAATGCACGGTTAAGTTGGGTATTAATGACCTTAAGTATACATGCGAGCAGCGCTTGTTAGCATTCACTACATTACTGATGGATTACGCCTCAAGTGTAAACGTTGGCGAATCCTATACTGAATGCCAACTAGAACAATAACTAATTGGTACTAACAGAAACAAGACTAACAAGGCCAAACAAAAGTTTATAATTTTGTTTTACATGTATTGACTTCATTAAAATGTCATGCGTGCAAATGTCAATGGTCAGTTGTTTAAGTAAGTTTAGTATATATCCACAATATGAAGTTTTCTTTTTTCCGGGAAATGTTTTCACAATCGGTTGCAATAATTTGGGGATTAAGAATGTAAGCGTATAAATAAGCGTATAAATGTAAGCATCACTGAATCATTTTTGATACTTGCTAATGGAAAACTTTAAGCCCAGTCCAGGCTTTACATACGTAATCCAATATCTTCAGCTGACATGACAAAAACGGTGTCAGTAAATGTATATAACTGCAAAGAGATTGATCTTTAATTTAATCTACACTTTGTTTGGCAAAAAAATGTGCGACACATACAATTAGAATTGTCTGAACTTAGATTTTGGTGGGGTGAATAGGTCTGCTTTACCTCTCACCTGCTCTGCTGCTTTCTCTGGGTATCTCAAATTCTGATTTAAAGTCAGCTTCATGAGCTTTGACATGAATTCATTTACAGCATCCTGACCACAACCCCGTTCTCCATCTCAAACACACACATGCACACTCAAGCAGTGCATTAGTGTGTGTATACTGTAGGAGTGTGTGTGTGTGTGTGTGTTAGATTAGCGGAGTTCAAAAGGCTAATGCTCACCATTAGATCCATAATGCTTTAACACACTCTGACATCACATTGATATTGACTGGCAGAGAGAACAGAGGGAAGGAGAGAGAGAGGGATGGGGGGTGGAGAAAGGATGGGGGCAGGAGGAGATAGATGGAGGAGAGAAGAGCAGGAAATGAGGAGAAAGATGGGGGCAGGAGGAGGGAGGGATGGGGGCTCCAGACTGTGACCAAATGCCTTTGTCTTGGCTTTTCAAGAAACATTTTTAATTGAGTCGCATCAGAGCAACCTTCAAATGTACTTTCTAATTTTCATTATTTGGTCAAGCGGTAACGTAAATCATTCTTGTCCTGATGACAAAAATGTTGTGCATGTGGCTGCCTGAGTGTGTGATAGCCATGAGTTGTGTGTGTGGCTGCCTGAGTGTGTGATAGCCATGAGTTGTGTGTGTGGCTGCCTGAGTGTGTGACAGCCATGAGTTGTGTGTGTGGCTGCCTGAGTGTGTGATAGCCATGAGTTGTGTGTGTGGCTGCCTGAGTGTGTGATAGCCATGAGTTGTGTGTGTGGCTGCCTGAGTGTGTGACAGCCATGAGTTGTGTGTGTGGCTGCCTGAGTGTGTGATAGCCATGAGTTGTGTGTGTGGCTGCCTGAGTGTGTGATAGCCATGAGTTGTGTGTGTGGCTGCCTGAGTGTGTGACAGCCATGATTTGTGTGTGTGGCTGCCTGAGTGTGTGATAGCCATGAGTTGCATGTGTGGCTGAAAAACCTAGAGACCGTACATTGCTATGCTAGTAGCCTAATCTAAGATGTGAAGTAATGTTGTCTGAACATACAATGTTAAGAAATTACTGAATGAATAATACAGCCAAATATTTGTTTTGCTATATTATATAAGATGTGGTTTTGGGGGTGCGACTAATGATGTACTGGAAAGACTCAGTGGTAACAGTGGAACTTGTTAGTCAGAGGCCCTGGACATGTCAAAACAGAGTCTAGGGGGTTTTAACGGGGTAACCAAAACAGAGTCCAGGGGGTTTAAACAGGGTAACCAAAACAGAGTCCAGGGGGTTTAAACAGGGTAACCAAAACAGAGTCCAGGGGGTTTAAACAGGGTAACCAAAACAGAGTCCAGGGGGTTTAAATGGGGTAACCAAAACAGAGTCCAGGGGGTTTAAACGGGGTAACCAAAACAGAGTCCAGGGGGTTTAAACGGGGTAACCAAAACAGAGTCCAGGGGGTTTAAACAGGGTAACCAAAACAGAGTCCAGGGGGTTTTAACGGGGTAACCAAAACAGAGTCCAGGGGGTTTTAACGGGGTAACCAAAACAGAGTCCAGGGGGTTTAAACGGGGTAACCAAAACAGAGTCCAGGGGGTTTAAACGGGGTAACCAAAACAGAGTCCAGGGGGTTTAAACGGGGTAACCAAAACAGAGTCCAGGGGGTTTAAACGGGGTAACCAAAACAGAGTCCAGGGGGTTTTAACGGGGTAACCAAAACAGAGTCCAGGGGGTTTTAACGGGGTAACCAAAACAGTAAAGGGTGGCTATGGGAAATCAGTTTTTTTTAAACAGACTTTGATGCATGGCATTGAAAAAACGAGCTCAGTTTTTACTTTCTATTTATTCTTATCTATTAAACAAATCTTTAAAAAAAATGGACAAAGGGAAAATATTAAAGAAAGGTAAATGTTACCTTAAGTGGTAACTCACTGGCATTAAATATAGATCAACCTTTGCAAGAAGCATCAATAATTCAAGGGAGTGATAGTGCCATTGAGCTTTCCTTATTTCAATCACTGATCTGATCCTGAATTGGTCGGATGGCTAAATGCAGTGACTAGGGAACCTGGAAACCAAGAATAACATTCACCATTCACTTATTATGCAATGGAGGAAGAAAAAACTGTACTTTTACAGAAATTCCAACAGGGCCATATATCAACAAATGATAATAATGTATACATTAAAAGAACAGTTTGTTCAGTAAAGCAGTAGTCTCTGAAAAAGGCTCCATTACAGAGCCAATTCTGGGCAGACTAAAATTCTGGAATGGTGTCAGTCATCATATTGGTTGTATAGTATGTAGGCCTACTGAACTAAGTACCACAGTTGTCACAGGAACAGGACAATACTATGCTATATAGTCTTTCAAAATAAGGTCGTCGTATCGATTTTTGGACGTATAACTAGATGTATGACTTAGAGCTAGATGACTCAGAGACCTATTTCAATATCCATACATCTTATCAGCTGACATGGCAACCCCTCACAACCCAAATGAATGCGCACAATTGTTCTGTTCCTGTACAAATGGAAAACCATGTTTAGTTTAAAAAGGAATGACGGGATAATAACTATCAAGGTAACTATCTTACCAACCACTTGCTGGAGGTCACCCAGACTTCACATTCCCTGTATCTGTGATTTTGAATACATAACAGCACATAACAGAGACAAAAGACTGACGCTTGTGTTGATGCCAACAAGTCTACCTCTACTTTCAGCAGCCACTAACTCAGGTCATTTGAGACGTTATGTGTGGGTGGTTTTTGTTTTGGTGCGTTGGCGTGGTAAGCACTGCCAGTGATCTGAGCTCCTAAAACTTGATGAGGCAAAATATGATATACCACTCAACAGGCAACTCTACCAACTTTTCTTCTTCAATTTGAGCCTAACTGACAACGCTCTGACCCAATGAGAAAGGGAGGGCCTCAAAGTGAGACCAATCATATTTCAGGTGGGGTTAACGCCCCCCATGCTTCTCCCTGTCGCCTAAATACAGAGGTTGAGGGGAAAACTATAGGCACAGATTGGAAACAGAGGGTGAGAAGAAATCAGAGTAGAAAAGAGCAAAGGAAGGAGAGTGAAATGATAACAACCCCAAACACATCTCCAAGACGACCACAAAGGTGATGGACTGGCCAAGCATGTCTCCAGACCTAAACCCTATTGAGCATTTGTGGGGCATCCTCAAACGGAAGGTGGAGGAGCGCAAGGTATCTAACATCCACCAGCTCTGTGATGTCATCATGGAGGAGCGGAAGAGTGCTCCAGTGGCAACCTGTGAAGCTCTGGTAAACTCCATCCCCAAGAGGGTTAAGGCAGTGCTGGAAAATGATGGTGGCCACACAAAATATTCACACTTTGGGCCCAATTTGGACATTTTCACTTAGGGGTGTACTCACTTTTGTTGCCAGCGGTTTAGACATTAATGGCTGTGTGTTGAGTTATTATGAGGGGACAGCAAATTTACGCTGTTCTACAAGCTGTACACTCACTACTTTACATTGTAGCAAAGTGTCATTTCTTCAGTGTTGTCACATGAAAAGATATAATCAAATATTTACACAAATGTGAGGGGTGTAGGCAATGGAAGAGCGTAAACTATGTGGCCTGTTGTACAAGGGAAGGTCACTGAGAGAAAAGACTGCACAATATCCCTCCTCCATAGGAGGTGAAAGGAGGAGGAAGAGAGGGACAGGAAGAATGGTAGAGAGAATGAAGGATTGAGTTAGAGATAGATGGGCATCATTCTTATTCAGCACAGGGCAGATTGCAATATGAACGAATATTGAATTAGATGGAATAATCATCTAACAGTGTCTCACTGTCACCCACCATCTCCTCTGAGCCAGACAGAGATTGAACACTTGTTCCTCTCTGCTCCTGTGAGTGGCTTATTGATGGTGTCTGAGACCTGTTTCGCTGAGGGACACGTTTAAGGAAAACTTGTGTGCCTTGGCAGACTTGGGGATTAGGGTTTACATATGATTATTCATATCAGCCCCCCCATCTCTCTCTCTCTGATTTAAGTGCGCAATAGTGACATTGATCTGGTTTCCCTTTGATCTTGCTCTTAGCTGTCACCCCCCACTCTCTCTCCCCAGTTCCCCCTGTCCCCAGTGGCCCGGCTCCTAGCTTTTAACCCAGACTAGCCCCTTTCTCATCCCATTAACCCACCCAGGCATTTGGCAGCCTCAAGCCCATTCTCTCCCTCTCCCCCTTCATCCTCTCTGTTTCTTCTAACTAGCTTAGTTCCCTTACTCAACAGAATACTGGTTATGATACCACAGAGGAGAGGGTTAGAGGGAGGAGAAGAAGAAATGGATGGAAGGAGGTATGGAAGGAGTAGAGGAGAATAGGGAATGGAGAGGGAGAGATGGATGAAGTAAAGGAGAAGGAATAGAGAGGGAGGAATCGAGGAGAGGACAGTATGGAAGGTGGGAGAGGAGGAGGAGAAGGCATGGAGAAAGGGAGGGAGAAGAGGAGAAGTAGGGATGAGGGAGAGAGGGACTGAAGGAGTAAAAGAGAAGAAGGAATAGAGGAGCAGAGGACAATGAATGAAAGAGAGGGAGGTAAAGAAGAGAAGAAGGAAGGGAGGGGGGAGAGAATAAGGAATGGAGTTAGGCCAGGAGTAAAGGAGAAGAAGGAATGGAGTTAGGCCAGGAGTAAAGGAGAAGAAGGAATGGAGTTAGGCCAGGAGTAAAGGAGAAGAAGGAATGGAGTTAGGCCAGGAGTAAAGGAGAAGAAGGAATGGAGTAAGGCCAGGAGTAAAGGAGAAGAAGGAATGGAGTAAGGCCAGGAGTAAAGGAGAAGAAGGAATGGAGTTAGGCCAGGAGTAAAGGAGAAGAAGGAATGGAGTTAGGCCAGGAGTAAAGGAGAAGAAGGAATGGAGTAAGGCCAGGAGTAAAGGAGAAGAAGGAATGGAGGGTGGAGGGGAAACGAGGAGAAGGGATGGAGATAGGAAGGAATAAGTGAAAAAGAAGGGATGGAGGGAAGGAGAGAGTAAAGAAGAAGAAGGGATAGAGGGATGGAGGGAGTAAAGGTGAAGAAGGGCTGGATGGGGGGATGGAGGGAGTAAAGGTGAAGAAGGGCTGGATGGAGGGAAGGAGAGAGTAAAGATGAAGAAGGGCTGGATGGAGGGATGGAGGGAGTAAAGGTGAAGAAGGGCTGGATGGAGGGATGGAGGGTGTAAAGGTGAAGAAGGTGTCTGTGTACCTGGGCTTCACCGTTACACCCTTGTTCCCAGTAGCGTTTTGGACTGTCCCTTTCTCTATCTGCCCTCTTCCCCAGTCTCAGCTCCACTACAGGCTCACACACTACATAGAAAATACACACACTTTGCTCATTGAGACTTAATGCTGAAGTCCTCATTCTGATATCATACAACCACACACATAAACACACACACGCACGCACACACCCACGCACGTGTACACCATCGGGCATAAGGAATCACAGAGCATTGTTTTATCTATGAGGTGAAGTGATCCGTTCTTATTTTACTGTCATCTCTCTCTTTCCTCTATATCACTCTCTGCTCTTTAACTCTCCTCCTCTCTTTTCTGGTTCACTCTCTCCTTCTCTCATCTTCCTCCCTCCATTTGCATGTATGGCTCCCTGGTGCAAAAACCCTTCACCCTCCTCCCCCGCCTGACTTCTTCCCTCTCTCATATTTCTTCTTTCTCTCCCTCTCCATTTTCTCACTCTGTATAAATATAGTTCCCTTGAAGCGTTTTACACATTCTTGATTTTCCTCTCACAACCCCCCCCCCCCAAAAAAACCTGTACTGGAGGGAACAGAGGGATGGAAGCAGAAATAAAGTGAGGGGAGGAGAGAGGAAGAGGAAGAGAGAGCAGAGGATGTGAATAAGGGAGGGAGGAATGAACGTGTGTGTCTGTTCCTCTCAGACAGACAGGAGAGAAATAAAAGGAAAGAATAGAGTGAAAGAGGAGTGAAGGAAAAGAGGGGATTTGGGAGGGGTGGAGGGCCGGTGTCAAGGAGTGATGGAGGGGAGAGAGAGGGAGAGGAGACGTTGGAGCGGCATTTCGATCTTCATTTAATAATTGAATAATAATCTCCCTAGAGACGTGACCTAGAACTGAGAGAGAAAGATGAAGAGGAAGAGAGACGAAGGGGAAGCTTGGGCTTACAGTGTCACTCTGCTGCCCTCTTGTGAATACTTACTCCATGGCTTGTGTGTGTGTGTGTGTGTGTGTGTGTGTGTGAGTGAGTGCCTGTGTGTGTGTGTGTATGTGTGTGTGTGTGAGTGAGTGCCTGTGTGTGTGTGTGTGTGAGATGATTTAGGGCTGTGCAGCTTCTTTCTGTCACCCAGACAGGGGCCTGTTTCTTAGCTGAGGAGAAAAATAAGAGCTGTTCATGTCAGGAAAGAATCCCTCTCCTCCTGTCACACACACGCACAGACGGACACACACACACACACGCACACGCACACGCACACACACACATACACACACACATACACACACACACAGCCTATCTCTCCCTGTCAGCCAGTCTTTTTAGGGGTGATGTTGATATATGAGCTTGGGGAACATTGCTGGAACATTGACATGTGATGTGTGTGCGACGTTGTGTTAACGTTGATATACGAGCTATGGGTATAGGGGCCAGTGGGCTGGGTTGAGTGTGTGTTTGTCTATGCGTTTGTGTGTGTGTGTGAGCAGCTCTGACACTGAGAGTGAGTTTGTGGCCCCGAGGTCTTTGAGTTGGACTCTTTTTTCCCTCACACACACACACACACTGTCTTTCCAACAAGTTCACACCAGATCAATGTGTATATTAGACTGTCCAAGTAGGCAACACTCTGTCCAAGTGGGTAACACTTCTATTTGTGACTTAAAAACTGTCCTGTAGAGGTAATGTTGAGTCATGTTACAGGTAAATAGACTCCAAAGGTTGTGTGTTCAAGCCTGGTGACGAACTACCATTTATGTTAGAATAAGTGCTGTGACTTTCAAGTTTTGTTTTTGTCTTATGCCTTTCCTACACCTTAACACACATATGTGTCCTTATACACACTCTCCAATTTGTGCATGCTGGATGCTTGTTGACGCACCAGTCAGCAATCAGAGAACCACAGACACACACACTTTCAAAACACAGGCAATCACGCAATCACTTGTGGTAAATCAGTTACACTAAACACAAATATACGCAAGTAACTAATTATGTTGTTGGGTTCAAAATGTTGTCATGTTTATTGCCCAAGCCTCCCTGTACTTACCTGCTAACATGTCGGTCTGTCACAGCCTCCCCTAGTTTAACCTGCTAAATGCCAGTCACTAACCCAGTGGACCAGTATGTTTTATTAAATAATGTCAAAAGGCAGCATATTGCCATTATAGTAAAAGGATTAAAAGCAAAACAATGAATGACAGTGTAGCCTATAAGGAAACAGTGCTACCATTTTTACTCTTTTCTAACCTGAGCAGAGAACTCTTCCAACTTTCTCCTCAGTTCAGCTGCATCGGCTTTTGCTCAAATCTTAAGGTGCGTTTCTGATCATATCCTTCAGTGTGGCGTGGTTCACATTGATGTGACAGGACAAATTGTTGGCCACTCTGGAATGTCTGTGCTACTAGAGTAAGAATTGTATCAGCTGTCAAAACATAGGCTAATATGCAGTGCCTATAGAAAGTCTACACCCCCTTTTAATTATTTTCTTTTGTGTAAATTCCTCAGAGTTTTGTATATTTTAATAAGCATTATTAACCTAGCTACACCTATTAGGAGACACTTTGTATTATTGTGAAATACATTTTCACAATAATGCAAATTATCACAATAATACAAATTATTACAGTTGTTGTGAAATACATTTATATAGAAAATACTAAACTGATATATTATAATATTAATACTTGGTGGAAAAACCTTTTGCGGTAATTACGGCTGCAAATCAACTTTGCAGACCCAGATTTCTTTGTATTTGACCGTTCTTCCTTAACAAACTGTTTAAGCTCAGACTGGTTGATTGGTTGATTGATCTACATAGTTGTTCATGTGTTAATGGCTCTTCCGTCTCTCCTGTCTTGTATGTCCAGTCTGCGTAGGGAAGGCTACACGGTGCAGGTGAATGTCAATGACTACCTGGACATCTACTGTCCCCATTATAACGACAGCCAGCGGGTGGTCGGCACCGGGGAGCAGTACATCCTTTACATGGTCAGTTACCGTGGTTACCGGACCTGCGACCCCCAGCTGGGCTTCAAAAGGTGGGAGTGCAACCGCCCACACGCGCCTCACGCACCAATCAAGTTCTCTGAAAAGTTCCAGCGTTACAGCGCCTTCTCCCTGGGCTATGAGTTCCATGTAGGCCAGGAGTATTACTACATCTGTGAGTATTCTACTACAGGACTGCAATCATACTACCGCTATACTACTATCATACTAATATTGGACTACTATCATCCATACCTATATAATGACAGCCAGTGTGTGGTTACTATACAGTAACACAGTAACTATATACCTTTATAATGACAGCCAGTGTGTGGTTACTATACAGTAACACAGTTACAATATACCTTTATAATGACAGCCAGTGTGTGGTTACTATACAGTAACACAGTTACAATATACCTTTATAATGACAGCCATTGTGGGGTTACTATACAGTAACACTGTAACAATATACCTTTATAATGACAGCCAGTGTGTGGTTACTATACAGTAACACAGTTACAATATACCTTTATAATGACAGCCAGTGTGTGGTTACTATACAGTAACACAGTTACAGTATACCACCACCACATACCATGGATCTGGAGTACTACTAAATTATTTTACATTGGGTCCTTTGGTGGTTATTACTTGCTTCTAGATCTTGCTTGTTTACCAACTTGTTTTCAAAATGTTTTATGCTTGCAGCTACGCCTACTCATCACCATGGTCGCAGCTGTCTCAGACTGAGAGTGTATGTCTGCTGTTCCACAGGTGAGTCACCCAAAATAACTCAACACACAGCCATTAATGTCTAAACATTGGCGTGGTAAGCACTGCCAGTGATCTGAGCTCCTAAAACTTGATGAGGCAAAAAATGATATTCCACTAAACAGGCAACTCTACCAACTTTTCTTCTTCAATTTGAGCCTAATTGACAATACTCTGACCCAATGAGAAAGGGAGGGCCTCAAAGTGAGACCAATCATATTTCAGGTGGGGTTAACGCCCCCCATGCTTCTCCCTGTCGCCTAAATACAGAGGTGGAGGGAAAAACTATAGGCACAGATTGGAAACAGAGGGTGAGAAGAAAGCAGAGTAGAAAAGAGCAAAGGAAGGAGAGTGAAAGACAGAGTTGGGTACATGTTGTGTGTTTTGATTTAAAGCGGTGTTAGAGGTAACGCTTTGATCAATTACCTGTGACGAGCTTTTACTGAGCAAGGAAGGAGTGCACTTACAGTATCTCACAAAAGTGAGAACACCCCTCACATTTTTACAAATATTTGATTATATCTTTTCATGTGACAACACTGAAGAAATGACACTTTGCTACAATGTAAAGTAGTGAGTGTACAGCTTGTATAACAATTTAAATTTACTGTCCCCTCAAAATAACACAACACACAACCATTAATGTCTAAATCGCTGGCAACAAAAGTGAATACACCCCTAAGTGAAAATGTCCAAATTGGGCCCAAAGTGTGAATATTTTTTGTGGCCACCATAATTTTCCAGCACTGCCTTAACCCTCTTGGGCATGGAGTTTACCAGAGCTTCACAGGTTGCCACTGGAGGCCTCTTCTGCTCCTCCATGATGACCTCACAGAGCTGGTGGATGTTAGATACCTTGCTCTCCTCCACCTTCCATTTGAGGATGTCCCACAGATGCTCAATAGGGTTTAGGTCTGGAGACATGCTTGGCCAGTCCATCACCTTCACCCTTAACTTCTTTAGCAAGTACAGTACAGAGGTACTATCATCCACCCCTTATATTACAGTACAGGGGTACCATCATCCACCCCTTCTATTACAGTACAGAGGTACTATCATCCACCCCTTTCAGTACCATACAGAGGTACCATCATCCACCCCTTCTATTACAGTACAGAGGTACTATCATCCAGCCCTTCTTTTACAGTACAGAGGTAGCATCATCCACACCTTCCAGGACAGTACAGAGGTGCCATCATCCACCCCTTCTATTACAGTACAGAGGTAGCATCATCCACCCCTTCCAGGACAGTACAGAGGTGCCACCATCCACCCCTTCTATTACAGTACAGAGGTAGCATCATCCACCCCTTTCAGGACAGTACAGAGGTAGCATCATCCACCCCTTTCAGGACAGTACAGAGGTAGCATCATCCACCCCTTTCAGGACAGTACAGAGGTAGCATCATCCACCCCTTCCAGGACAGTACAGAGGTACCATCCATCCCCGCTCGTCCCTTCCATTTCATTGACTGTGTATCTGTCTGTGTGGTTCCTGTAGCTGAACTAGCCAGTCCCTCTCCCTGCCGGTGTTATTAACCTCTCTGTCTTCCTGCTCCTCACAAGAGACTCTCTCTTTCTCAATTCAATTCAATAGATACTCTATTGGCATTAATGGATGGATGCTATTATTGCCAGAGCAAACATGTTAAAGGAGAAATACAGTACATACAGTGTATATATAAAAAAGGAGCTTCTGCAGCTTCTCCTCTTCTTTCTTCCCCCACCCCAATCTCTCTCATACTTTCTTACTTTCTCTCTCTGTCTTTCTCAAGCCCACTCATACTCATCTCTCTATCTCTCAGGGCTGATGGTGGTGTCAAGTCAACCCAGTGGCGTTTGCTGTCTTAACCCCTGATCCTTCTCCATCTCTCTCTTTCCCTGCCACTCTCTCTCTCTCTCTCTCTCTGTTTCTCTCTCTCTGTTTCTCTCTCCCTCTCTCTCTCTGTATTTCTCTCTCTCTGTATTTCTCTCTCTCTGTTTCTTTCTCTCTCTGTCTGTCAGTGAGTCTGTAGTGTGAAGCTTGTTTGCTCAGGGGGTTGTTTTAACCCCTGCACCCCTCCCCCCATCCCTCTCACTCTGTCAGTGTACATTGGCTTGAGGGCCCAGCCCAGTCGACTGCACCAGAGTGTGGAATGAAATGCCTCCTCTTTCAGCTCCTCTGCTTCAGTCTCTGGCTAGGCTTGTTCTGCATGTTACCCTCAGCAAGCCTGGGAACAGTGTTTTGTATCGATGTGCATTCAGGAGTAGCTACTGTAGGGGATGAGAAACATCCGTTAATTGGCCCTTGAGCAAGGCACTTCACTCCCATTGGGAAGTGCCTGGATAAGAGCGTCTGCTAAATGACTGAAATGGAAATATAATAATAAGTGCAGGTAAATGTGGGTAAGGCCCTATGTAACCTGTCATAGCAGGCGTCAGAATATCCTCCCCAAACTGCTCTTGACTAGAAGGGTGGGGACTGTTGGAGGATGATCTTCACAGGTTGTCGCTTTCCATTTCCCCACGACACCCTGTTCCGTTTGTCAGACTTGTGGAACTCATTACCGTGGTTAGAGTTCAAGCCTCCGAAGCACAACGGAACCCATTATGTATGAGTGTGTCACTTTCAAATCATGAACACTAATACTCTCCGTCTCTCTGTCAGCGTCTGATGCCGATAATGAACCGGAGCCAACAGAACCAGACTACACACTCAGACCAGACATCAAAATCCAGGACATTGGTGAGTCACACACAGTGATGTTGGCATGGTGGTGAAAAGGCACATTGGGCCAGCTGGCATCTCTGTGATAACAATGTCCTTGTGTAATGCCAACCACTAATTGTTGTTATTTGGTTTGTATATGCTGTACTTCCCAGTCATTACTGGCAAGATGCAATCTCTTAAATGATTGTGCGTGCGTGTGTGTGTGTGTGTGTGTGTGTTTGTTTGCGTGTGTGTGTGTGTGTGTGTGTGCTCAAAAGTCCATGTCTTAAATCAGTGTGTGTTCTTATAACTATCAGATGGTGCTGATCACAGGCACCTCCTAAGGGTTTGGATGTAAACTAGACGATGACACCTCTACCTGTCACCTTTCTCTCCAACCTCCTTCCCCATCCTCACTTCTCCTTTCTCTCCCCCAACCTCACCCCTATCCTCTTATTCCTCAGCCCCTCCACCTCCTGTGTGAAGGATACATCCCTCGACCACTCACTTATCTTGTCTTCTTTCCTTCCAAATGTTTCCTACCGTTTTCTATTGCTTAATGCTGTTTCCTACTGTTTAATACTGTTTAATGCTATCACCAGCTGTTTCCTAATGTTTCATTGTATTTCGAGGTTTTTCCTACTGTTTGAAACTGTTTTCCACTGTGTAATTCTGCATACTGCTGTTTCAGACTCCTTCCCAGGCTTTCTTACCTGCTCAACTATACACATCCTTCATTCTTTCTGTATCTCTCTGTATCTCGTTCAACATTTGTCTTCTTTTCTTTGTATATCTGTGTTCATGTCTACATCCGTGTTCTTCTATATCCATCTTTCTCTATTTCAACTTCTGCCTTATTCTCTTTATTTCTCTCCTCTCTTTACTCTCTCTGTTCTCTTTCTGTTTTCTAATCAGGCCATTATTATAATCACTGTTAAACACAGGCCCTTCACAAATGCACTCAGACGCACACACACACACACACACACACACACACACACAGGGCTCAATTCAGATTGGTTTGATTAGCATGAAATGGAGTTCAGCTAAGCAGAACACTCTACAAGTACATTTTACATTTTCATTCCATCTTACCTTAGCTAATTCCTTTCTCTCTCTCTCTCTCTCTCTCTCTCTCTCTCTCTCTTTCTCTCCTTCCTTCTCAGTTCCTCTCCGTGCTATTTCAGGGGGCTGCCCATTTAAATCAGTATCAGCTGCAAATCATGCACCCCACCCCCGCCCCCTGTGTCGTATATTAAATTAAATTTAAATCTAATTCCCGTTCAGATGTAATGGTGTGAGCAGGTCCCTGTACATGCATATACACACAACCAAATGCTTCAGTAAGGGATCACCCAGCAGAATGGCATTAGGCCTGTCTTGTGCACTTCATTAGCCTTACCACCTCATGGCTAATTAGCCGCACAAATAGCCTCTGGGCTAGCTGTTTGTTAGCCACTTAAAGAACAGCAGACTACTTCATCCTAACAGCATTACCCAACCACACACACAGCAGAGCACTTCTTTGTCAGGCAGTGTCATATTGGAAACGCCTGGCCCTGCTCTGTGAACGCTGTGGAGCTTCTTATTATGGTTGTTAACACTGAGGTACCATTACCATATTTAAAAAGAAACTGTATTAAGCACTCTTCATGCTTTTATGGATAGAGACAGTTGGGAAATATAGGGGCAAGGTTTTCTGAGCAGAAAGTAGTGGGACGGCTTTGAGCCTGTGCTGCAGAAGTACATACTGTATACAGGCCTAGACGTGGCAGCTTAGCCTGCTGGACCACACTTGGCCACTCATTGCCTAATACAACCACATATTAGCATCCGGGTTGATATTAGCATGAATGCACTGATTAGCCGTGATGATTAATGTTGGCACTGTTCGGCTAATTAGCTAAATTTGATATTGCACAGTTGCACCAAATCGGCACTGAGTGACTTTAATTCATTAGTGTAACATGTTTACGATAATGAGCAGTATGCATGTACGTGTGCACACGCGCGCAATACCCTAACGAGCCTCATGTTTCGTTTCGGTGACGGATGCATTCGGATCCATGTAGGATATGTCGCCACTTCAAGCAGTGTAGCACTAATGTATTATCTCACTAATCACTCCATAGCATTTGCCTGATTAGTAATGATGCTAGAATCAGACTGATGTGATTTGCTAGCATCCGTGTCAACACAGCCCCATCCCCAGCTCTAGAGCCTCTCCCTGTCTCTGACTCTGCTTCTACCAAACACACAAAACACACTGATACTGACAGGTAGCCAGCTGAAGGAGGGAGTCGTTAGAAATGAATAATTAATTCGTTATTTGTTAGTCGTTTAGCAGACTCTCAAGTCCAGACTATAATGCATTCATTTTAAGAAGCTAGGTGGAACAACCAGACAACTCAGGATCAGCAAGTACATTCTACTCAATGAATTAGTATCGGCAAAGGTCATTACTTCAGGTGTCTCCTGCCTCTGGGTAACCTCTGCAGCAGATAGATAGAGATGGCCCAGTGTTTCAATATATTTCATCACATCAGTCGTAAAAGTGAATGAAACAGCATTTGTACTTGAAAGGCTCGAGAGAAACATAAAGTAGTAATTAGATTTTTTCTAAAACATGTTCTGCATTATTGAGATGTCTAGCTTGATTCATATGGTTATTCTTAATGGCCATAAGACCAGAGTCATGAGCAACTCTCTATTTAGCTTAAAAAAAGAAATCTATTATTGACTTGTTTTATTTTTATTAAATATGTTTAAAGGGTCAAGTTTAAAAACAATGAATACATTTTCAAAACTGTGAATCCACGATTGTGGTACAGTTTATTAGTTCATTCATAGACATGACTGGGCTGCAGAGTGTAGGTTGCAGTTGTTGACTGGGCAACACCGACCTAAGGAAAGTGTGTAACACAGCTGAGGCAGGTAAATAACAGGGACGAACTGTATTGGAACTATGATGGTGGCTTGGTACAGTCAAATGAACCTGGAACTGAATCAAGACAAAACCATGCAGGTGGTGGGTTGACTTAAGACCAGCCTCACCTCCTCAATCACTGTCTGGTTTCGGGTGTGTGTCTGACCACTGCAGGGGTCATTTGCAAAGCATTGTACAATTTGGAGAAAGGGTCATTGGCTGCCACCTGCGCTCCTTTGAGGTCCTACATGACTCCAGGGCAAAGGACAACTTCAAGATCAACCTAATGAGCACAGTAGTGTTCTCTGATGACGTCTCATACAGTGTCACGTTTCTGAGAAACAGTAAACACAACTCTCAATTCTGTTGAGTAAATCCTTTCAAACAAAATGTAAAAAATGTCACCACAGCTGATACAAACTAGTCCCTTGACTGTGAACATCTTCTACATGTATACAAAACGTTTTAGCACAATTGTTCTATCAGCAATAAATTCCTATTCATCCATATTCATGAAAGAGGTCATTTATGAGTTGCTATTGGCAAGAATGCAAAGGTTGGGGGATGCATGGTGGTGGAGGAATGCAAAGAACTATAGTTTTAGAGGGAAAGTGTGAGAGAGAGGCTGGGAAGGGAGAGGCTGGGAAGAGAGATGCTGGGAAAAGGGAGACTGGGAAGAGAGAGTCTGGGAAGAGAGAGGCTGGGAAGGGAGAGGCTGGGAAAATAGCGACTGGGAAGAGAGAGGCTGGGAAGAGAGATGCTGGGAAGAGAGATGCTGGGAAGAGAGAGGCTGGGAAGAGAGATGCTGGGAAGAGAGATGCTGGGAAGAGAGAGGTTGGGAAGAGAGATGCTGGGAAGAGAGATGCTGGGAAGAGAGATGCTGGGAAGAGGGTTCATCACAGTTTTAGCTGATCAACTGTGGCATCAGTAGTAAGAATATTCAAGCTACCACCCTGTAGAGTACAATATATCTGTAAAATACAGATATACATTTTTTTCCAGTGATTGATGCTAGATACATCTTTAAAATACAAAATGGAAGAAGGTATAAACTGTAAAACTTTAGGTTACTGGACAGTCTTCAGTGACATTTAGTATTGGTCATCTTTAGTAAAATAATGCTGTGTGATACTGTAATATGTTTACTTGCCTTAATAGTGTAAACTATGTTTACAGTATTAACAATTGGGCCATACATATAAAAGAGGGTTATCCGTGCTAGGGTATGCTATATTGATAGTTACAGTTAGTATTTATTGGGCCATTGTGTAATAATTGATTGGAATAACTTTATTGATTGGAAAGTTTTATCATTTGAAGTACTTGATTTTGTTTCAAGTATTTAATTTTTTAGTGTTTTAATGTATTATGCAAAAAAAAATTGCCGTGTTTTTAGTTTGTACTTGTATGTTGACTGTTTAAAAAAAACATTAATTCAACATTGACAAAAGTTCTCAAGCAATGAAGAAAGATTTTAATAAGACTATGGATGAAGTGGGGGGCCATTAAACGTTTTTTTGTCCCCTGTGTGGTGATTCTCTAAGTTTACGTCTGCTGTTAGCGAAACCTGTTGGAGTTATTTATGATTTCATATATTTGCATTAAAGAAATGTAAAGACATGCGTTGTCCTCTACAGAGCTTCCCGGTTGCCAAGAGTGACAGGTTTGGACAACAGAAGTTGTGCACCTCTTTAACTCATGACATGACATGACATGAAAAACGTCAGGATCTGTTTATGTCCGTGTCCAGGGCCAGGCTAGACTCACAGGTGGCTACACCACACAGATCACTGACACTGCCCTATCCTGACCTCTTGTGGGCACAACAGACACTGCAGCACATTGAATCCGAATCACATTAATTTTTCTGTTATATATACACATATCGTACAGTAATGTAACTTGATGAATGGGTGTTGCTAGTGACAATATAAACAGAACACTTCAGATAACCCATTAATAGTGTTGTCTTTTAAAAATATATGTAGATAACTGGTATGAACATCAATACTATCAATGCATTATTTAATGTGGGAAATTATTCTACTTTCAGTAGCTGGCATAAATATCCTGTCTGTGAGGTACATTGACTGGGAAGAATCATTTCCTGCAGTTTTGCACATTTTGATTTGAAGTGGAGAAATTTTATAATTTTAAGATCATGAAAATGTTTCCAAAGACCGTTGAAGGGTTAATATGATATCTCAGTGAGAACTAACAAAATCAATGGGAGCCTCCTGGAGGTCAGGGCGACTGGGCATGGTTCTTTGTATTCGTCTATGAGTACTAATTTTAGACCAACTGTCTAGAATCATATGCCTGAGCTGTGTATGAGCTGATACTGCTAGTATGACCAACTCTTAGTGACTGACTTAACAAATGGAGCCCAGTGTCAAAACTGGATATGGTGTATTTTACCAATTACTCAAAATAGTAAGTTGTGATCATTACGGATTTCTGTAAATCTGCTAAACAACTCCACCTTTGACACATCTGTCTAAAACACATTGTTCCAGTAGTCTTGCTATTCGCCCAGGTGGTTTCCGTCAAATGGAAGTTCATAGAAAACGTCCTTCCTGGCCTACCCCATTTGCGTAGTCTCTGACCGTTGACCCGTGCACATCCACAGAGTTTTGGTTTGATGGGTCGTTTCACAGATCCCTGTAGTACTGGGATTTCTTGTCCATTGTTTTTCTCACAGATATTTTAAAGCTAATGTCCAGCTAAAACTAGTAGCCAGTGATCTATTGCATTAGAAAGTTCTGGAATTATGGATTATAAAATCTTAAAATGGATGCACTAACTGTAAATGACTGCGGATAACAACATCTGCTAAATGACTATAATATAAATGTAGTTATGGGCAGAGTAGCCTGTAAATGTTTTGGTCAGCTTTTTGGTTGGATTTGGTAAGACGGTCTATCCAAGATAGATTGCTAGCGGTCTGGAATTTTCATATTTTGTAGATTAGCATTTGGGCAGTGGAATGTTTTCAAGACTTTTCAGGGGTTCTACTGACTTCGACACAACGCAGTACATTAAATAACAGTTTGTAGACTGAATATAGAGTTATCGCTGTTAAATGAGCAGCTGATATAAAGTATCAGTAGAAATACAAGCTGAGTGATTAGTAGAGTGCAAATGCATAATAACTATACATATTTACTAAGTGCTTAAAGTAATGGTAAGCACCGAAGCTGTGCTACAAAGGCTAATTGGGGTGTTAGGAAAACCCTAAGACATGTTATTGCACTGTGATATGATCATATGATATGTCATATGTCACACTTACGTAATCAGGGATGGAGGACGTGTACTCACACACACCACATTCATATAGACACACCACATTCATATAGACACACACACACACACACACACAGCACACTAACATGACACATATGTAAGGAAGGCGGTTTCTATTAATGCATATGTCAGGCTGGATAATGGTCAGGTTCATGACTTCAGGCCTACTGGGTAAAGCAATTACACACACACACACACACACACACACACACACAAACACGAACTACAATCCCTGTGGGTGTCTTAGCTGTCTCATCAGTCTCTGATTAATCCTTATTAAAGAGAACATGTCTGATGTGTGCAGACCCGGCACCAAGAGGGGGCAAGAGGGTGCTTAGCCCCCTCAGTTGTATTTTCTCCCCCCCCCCCCAGTTTAAGTTTTAAAAACCCTTTCGAAAAATAGACAAAAAACAGATTAGCCCCCTCGCCCTTTTTAACAACCCCCTCAGTTTCTTCGTCATGGCGCCGGGCCTGGATGTGTGTACAGCATGTGTGTCTGAGGTGTGTCTGAGGTGTGTGTCTGAGGTGTGTGTCTGAGGTGTGTGTCTGAGGTGTGTGTCTGAGGTGTTTGAAACCAGATTGTGTACAAAGGTTAAGGTGTGCGTCACACACCAGCCTACAGACTGCAGAAATATACAAAAACACATACACCCTTATGTCAAATCTCCACTCAATCATAGAGGTGCGTGTTTGTGCGTGACAAGTACACACTCCAGAACTGGTTCTTTCAGATTCTCCACACCTATGTTTGCTGGCACCACCATCATAACAAGATTTTGCCGCTGGGCCTAAGAAACAATGTCTTCACCTCTTTGCCACAATCACAAAACAAACACACACCTCACGGTCACAGAACGGTCAAACTGTTTTAACCCCATCCTGTCCATGTGTAGCTCTCTACGTCTCTGACCATAGGTACTGACCAGGGCCCATCTGAGAGGCAAATATCATTTCCTTATGTTATAAAACACGTTTTAGCGTAAAATGAGTAAAATGGCATTCTTAATGTTCTGAGTTCTGAAATGGGGGCTTTATCAAACAAATTGTTCTCAAACAACCTACTACATAATAATAAGCACTGAACTCTGTTGTTTTTTGTCGGTCAGAGCCTTTAGTTGGGCCATTTAACTGACACTACTGCTGATGTAATACATTTATTTGCTATTAATGATTAACCCACATTTTGCTGTTGTTGCTATCCCACAAGGATAAAAACGTAAACAACCTTTGAACAGATTATGGAATAAAGATGAGGATCGGACATTCATTATTTTTTTTCAGAAGAGTAGCATCAATTCAGTTGACAGTTATTTTGCCCATTCATCAAAAGAGACCCTCGCACACCTCAAATCCAAAGCAGTGCAATGCAGCAGACTGATTATAGTGAGACTGAACTGTGGCCTACAGGTACCTCCCCTCTCATTAATCAAGTCGCTATAAAACTAAGGGCGTGTTACTCTGTCTGAGCATGTCACTAGACATGCCTTGAGTTTTTCCGAGACTGGTCTCAGGCGCATCATTCCCAAACGCACCAGACTATTAACAGCTATTTATAGTGCAGAGCCAGGTGCACGTGTCTGTGGTGCTCATGTGTGCGTCGGGGTGTGTGTGTGTCATCATGTTCAGACAATAGCCACACTTAATGAAGACTCTTCATTCTGCCTGTCATGCTGATGCATTGTTCAGGTAACAGACAGCTTTATTGGTCTCCGTGTGTGTGATTACACTGTTCCCCTAACATCTTGTGTGTTGGAGTGAGTGCAGGTTTGGGTGTCTGCTGGTGTGCCCGTGAAGTGTTGAGCGCACCGCGTTTCACCTCTGCGTCCTTGTCAGTGGGACTGTTGCAATGAGCTCAGCCAAAGCGATTCTCCCCCCTCAGTAGCTGAGAGGAGGCTACAGTTATTTCGTACTTGAGTGTGTTAGATAGGTGATCACTCACTCCCCCCATTGTTCGCATGGCTGGCAGACACCAGCTGGACTGGTTCATGGGCCAGTCTGCTCTCGTGAATGTATAGCTAACTCTTTTTTTCCCTCCGTCTCTGTGTAGATGATTTTAACCCTTCGGTCCCTAAACTGGAGAAGAGTGTCAGTGGAACCAGCCCGTCCAAGGATCGCCTACTCGTCACCATAGCGATGCTCCTCCTCGCTGCCCTTGCCATCTCCTAGCAGCGGCCTTCCCATGAGTGTCGCCGTGCCAACCAGCCCAGGGAGGTCTGGGGCAGGAGGGGTGAAGGATGAAGGGGTCGGATGTATTGATGGGAAGAGGAGAGAGGATGATGGGAACATGGAAGAATTCAATAGTAAAAAAAGGAGAAAAAAGACCTTTGGAATGACATTGGTTGACAAGGTGTGTGTGTGTGGGAGTGTGTGTGCGTGTTGTTGTTTGTGTGTGTTTGCCCAGAAGAAGACATTCTCACACAGCATTCATGAAGAGCATCCCTCTAATTGGAGACTGAGGCTGTGTAGTTGTGGTTGGTTAGAGAGTGTCTCACAATGCTGTGGCCTGTTGAAACATGCCAACTGCAGAAAGCATTTATTCTACAGACCCAGACCTGGATTACTATCGGAGCAGCTCAACGCAGATTCTCCCATCAGAACCAAGTCAAATGTTTTAATGAAATCTGATTGACTGACACAATTCTCTTTTCAGGGCTTGTTGCCTGTTGCCCCGCAGACTGAACTGATTGAATTAGACTGAAATGAACACATTATTGTCTTTTTGTAATGTCAATTAAATTGGCTCCAGTGGACCTCGACCCATGTGGTCCAATCTGATCTGGACTGTTACAGTCTGGTATAAAAGATTCAGTCGGGGTCCAGGTTGCTGAACTGGGACTACGTTCACACAGAGCCTACTCTGAGAGGGGAGGAGAACAGACCTTTTGAAGTGTTAGACTGGCAGGATGTGAGTACTGTAGGATCTAGAGGAGTGGTGGGCCCGATACACATTAATCCAACATCTGCCTTGTCATGTCCTCCTATACCTACAGCCATTCTCCTATACCTACAGCTGTCCTCCTATACCTACAGCTGTCCTCCTATGCCTACAGCTGTCCTCCTATACCTACAGCCGTCCTCCTGTACCTACAGCCGTCCTCCTGTACCTAATGCCGTCCTCCTATGCCTACAGCCGTCCTCCTGTACCTACAGCCGTCCTCCTATACCTACAGCCGTCCTCCTGTACCTACAGCCGTCCTCCTGTACCTACAGCCGTCCTCCTATACCTACAGCCGTCCTCCTGTACCTACAGCCGTCTTCCTGTACCTACAGCCGTCTTCCTGTACCTACAGCCGTCCTCCTATACCCTATACCTACAGCCGTCCTCCTATACCTACAGCCGTCCACTTGTCATGTCCTCCTATATCTACAACCATTCTCCTATACCTACAGCCGTCCTCCTATACCTACAGCCATCCTCCTATTCCTACAGCCGTCCTCCTATACCTACAGCAGTCCTCCTACACCCTATACCTACAGCTGTCCTCCTATACCTACAGCCGTCCTCCTATACCTACAGCCATCCACTTGTCATGTCTTTCTATACCTACAGCTGTCCTCCTATACCTACAGCCGTCCTCCTATACCTACAGCCGTCCTCCTATACCTACAGCCGTCCTCCTATACCTACAGCCGTCCTCCTATACCTACAGCTGTCCTCCTATACCTACAGCCGTCCTCCTATACCTACAGCCGTCCTCCTATACCTACAGCTGTCCTCCTATACCTACAGCCGTCCTCCTATACCCTATACCTACATCCGTCCTCCAATACCTACAGCCGTCCCCCTATACCTACAGCCGTCCCCCTATACCTACAGCCGTCCTCCTATACCTACAGCCGTCCTCCTATACCTACAGCCGTCCCCCTATACCTACAACCGTCCTCCTATACCTACAGCCGTCCTCCTATACCTACAGCCGTCCTCCTATACCTACAGCCGTCCTCCTATACCTACAGCCGTCCTCCTATACTTACAGCCGTCCACTTGTCATGTCCTTCTATACCTTCAGCCAAAATGTTGGATTAATTCATTCCTTGATTACATTATCTACCATCTCGGAGGTCAGAAAACCTCCCACATTGATTCAACAGACAGTGTCAGCATCTCATCAATACTGTCATGGTAATATATTGGATTGTACAGCGAGGACCTCTCTTCCTCTCTCCTGATATCTGATTGACTCAACTGGATGGGACTGGGACTACATACCAGAGACTTTCAATGCCAAACTCTTCTGATTAATTTACCTTAGACAAAAACAGATCTGAACAGTAGAAATAATCACTGTGTGTGTGTGTGTGTGTGTGTGTGCGTGAGAGAGGCATGTAATGGAGAGTGTAGGAGTGTAAGTGCCATTGCTTTACACTCGTGATGCAGACACACTAATAATACATAAAATACTAGGGACATTCTGTACATCATATACGTTTAAGTAACAGAAAAACTCAAGTGTTATCAGCATATAAACAATGGTAAATAAACATTTGGTTTTAGGTACTACATGCAAACCCAGTGCTTTGGTGGGAATGAATACAGCTAACGGGAAGGACAATAAAACAATGGGTTAAACGTTATTGCACAGTCCTCTATTATAATGGGATTTTCCTAAAATTGGTAATTATAGGTTTCTTTGGGATTTATGGAAGCAGACATTTTGGCAGTAGCCAGCTGAAAAGGTACCAGCAAATATATGTTGCTACCAGTCTTAATAAGTACAAGGTAAATACTGCCTGAAAGAGGACTGTAAAGTCTTACTTCAATGTATGAAGTAACTGTATCCCAACTGTACTAGCCTGTTACCATGGTTCTTGACTAATTATTTTCCATAGCCTCTAGCACCTTATGGACCATGGTAATATCTTAACATGACTGCAAAATGCAAGGGCAGTGTTCTGTAGTAGGTCATGTTTTACAGTAGCAGCTCTGAAGATGACCAGGATAACGATGAAGACAGGGAGGGCCAATGGGGTACAAGGCTAACATCTGACCACAGAGGTCACAGAGGTTGCACGCCTGGATACGTATTGCAGACTTTCTAGAACTTTCACAAATCAAAGAACAAAGAATGGATTCCCCATGTTTTCAGCTAGGACGGAATGAAATGTGATGTAAGCATTTTTACAAACTTGAAGCTACATTTCCTCGGACAATTTTTACTTTTTATTTTGCTGTTGTGTATCTTGGACTGGGGCACGGGAGGTAACAGTGGGATGGGTGGGCTAGAGCCATATACTAAAGTATACAGAGATCCACTAACTTGGTTTGAGACTGACAATTTCAGTCGGCACCATTTTGCACCAAATGTTTGAGGACAGTCACATTAGAAGGATGTTTTAATTGAAACGTGGTGCCAACATGGAGCACAGTGGACGGAGCTCTGTAAGTATACAGGAAGTATGGCTTTGGGTTGGGGATGAGATGGGTTGGTGTGGTTCTGCTGGCTATGTGTAGGGTAGAAGAGATGATCTGTAACTAAAGGAAATCACCCTTCAAATGTTGCACTTAGGATTGAGAATTTGCGTGTACGTCTGAGAGTTGAAATGATTTCTACATTTTCTCATAATTATGTCATGAAATGCGCGAGAGAGTTCATAAGAGTTGGTTTGTGTGTGCGTGCGAGTGTGTATGTGTTCATGTTTGAGGACGAGCTCATTTCAGTTTTTCATTACACCTTTTCGTGAAAGAACTGTTTGTGTATGTTATTGCGGGTGCGTGCATTTGTGTGTATGTGTGCGTGCGCGTGTGCGTGCATATGTTTTCCTTTGTGTGACTGTTGTCCAATGTCTACTTCCAGGATGAATGTGTGAGAGAGATTGTATTGTCTGGCAAAATAAACAAAAGCATTTAATAGTGTTGGAAACAACAATTACAATCATGTTTACCTTCGACTGGAATGAATCTCAATGAACTTGAAAATAAACTATGAAATGAAGAAATTATAAAATGTTATAATGATGACTACGATAAGAAAATAAGTGTAAGAGTCTTACTTTTCACAAGGGTTGTGTCTTGTATTTTTGTGACTCTTCAAGATGTAGTCATGCTTTATCTGGACATGCCACTTTGTTTCTATCCCTCACCATGCAGTCTCTAGCTATCTATCTTTCTTTGTCCCTTCTGTCTCATTCTCTCCACCCCTCTTGCAGGTTACAAATACACAGAAAAAAAATTATAAACGCAACACTTTTGTTTTTGCCCCCATTTACCATGAGCTGAATAAGACTTTCTCTATGTACACAAAAGGCCTATTTCCCTCAAATATTGTTCAAAAATCTGTCTAAATCTGTGTTAGTGAGCACTTCTCCTTTGCCGAGATAATCCATCCACCTCAAAGGTATGGCATATCAAGATGCTGATTAGACAGCAATTATTATTGCACAGGTGTGCCTTAGGCTGGCCACAATAAAAGGCCACTCTAAAATGTGCAGATCCATCACACATCACAATGCCACAGATGTTGCAAGTTTTAAGGGAGTGTGCAATTGGCATTCTGACTGAAGGAATGTCCACCAGAGCTGTTGCCCATGAATTGAATGTTAATTTCTCTACAATAAGCTGTCTCCAAAGGCATTTCAGAGAATTTGGCAGTACATCCAGCCGGACTCACAACCACAGACCACGTGTAACCACACCAGCCCAGGACCTCCACATCCAGCATCTTCACCTCCAAGATAGTCTGAGACCAGCCACCCGGACGGCTGCTGCAACAATCGGTTTGCATAACCAAAGAATTTCTGCACAAACTGTCAGAAACCGTCTCAGGGAAGCTCATCTGCATGCTTGTCGTCCTCATCGGGGTCTCGACCTGACTGCAGTTCGTCGTCGTAACCGACTTGAGTGGGCAAATGCTCACAATCGATGGCGTCTGGCACTTTGGAGAGGTATTCTCTTCATGGATAAATCCCAGTTTTCACTGTACAGGGCAGATTGCAGACAGCGTGTATGGCGTCATGTGGATGAGCGGTTTGCAGATGTCAACGCTGTGGATTGAGTGGCCCATAGTGGCGGTGGGGTTATGGTATGGGCAGGCGTGTGTTAAGGACAACGAACACAGGTGCATTTTATTGATGGCATTTTGAATGCTCAGAGATACCATGACGAGATCCTGAGGGCCATTGTTGTGCCATTCATTCATGACCATCACCTCATGTTGCAGCATGATAATGCTGTACACAGTGCTCACTAACACAGATTTAGGCAGATTTGTGAACAATATTTGAAAGAAATAAGCCTTTTGTGTACATAGAGAAAGTCTTAGATATTTGAGTTCAGCTCATGATAAAAGGGGGCAAAAACAAAAGTGTTACGTTTATAATTTTGTTCAGTGTAGGTAGCTAGCCTCTCTCTCTGTCCAATATACTAATCCATGAAAAGACAGATGGAGGGAAAGAGAGATATCTAAACCGGCCTGGCATGTGCAGGTTAATGATAATGTCATGCCTTACAGATGATCAGATTTTCCATATCAAAGTTGTCTGGCATGGTTTTCATTCTGTAATCATACCTTTACATGGTCTTATTTGAAACGATAAGCAGCTCAATCATACTCCTCTATTTACATAACCATGGAAGATCATTTCACCCTCCGTCTGCATCTGTCGTTGTAGTGATGGACAGTCTGATGTCAGAAGATCACAGTCACCAATGCATGGGAGATGATACACCAGGATAACAGAAGTAAGACATTTATGTTTGAAAGTAGCAGGAATGGACAGATAGACTCTGAAAGGTTATATGAAAACCTGTTTAGTTAGATAGGCCTGCTTCACGAGAGTTAATATAACAGTCAGTAACACTATCTCAACAGATCTATGCCTCACAGGAGTTAATATAACAGTCAGTAACACTATCTCAACAGATCTATGCCTCACAGGAGTTAAAATAACAGTCAGTAACACTATCTCAAAAGATCTATGCCTCACAGGAGTTAATATAACAGTCAGTAACACTATCTCATCAGATCTATGCTTCACAGGAGTTAATATAACAGTCAGTAACACTATCTCAACAGATCTATGCTTCACGGGGGTTAATATAACAGTCAGTAACACTATCAACAGATTGAGGCTACACAGGAGTTAATATAACAGTCAGTAACACTATCTCAACTGATCTATGCCTCACATGAGTTAATATAACAGTCAGTAACACTATCTCAACAGATCTATGCTTCACAGGAGTTAATGTAACAGTCAGTAACACTATCTCAACAGATCTATGCTACACTGGAGTTAATATAACAGTCAGTAACACTATCTCAACAGATCTATGCTACACTGGAGTTAATATAATAGTCAGTAACACTATCTCAACAGATCTATGATGTTCTGCATTTTGACTCTGGGTTCAGTGAAATAGAACATCTACATTTTCCACATGATAACTTCCGGGCTGAATCAAACTACATCAAAACAGAAATGCTACATCAAAACAGAAATGTACGCAATATTAACTTAGTAGTTTTGCCCTGTTAATCCCGTCAGGCAAATGAAATGGTCCCAGTGCAGGACTCCACACCAGAGAGTGGGCTGATGTCCTTAATTGATGTAGGTCTAAAGAAAACATTTTTGGTTAATTTCTGGTTTCTACATGAAAACTAAGGGAAGAACAATAGGCTAAACTATTTTAAGGTAAGCTCATCAGGACTGACAAACAAAACGTTTTTTGTAAAGGGATTTTCATTATTCTCAAAGGCTGTTAATCATTTCCCCTTAGAGCTATATATAGCTAACTTGACTAAACCTGCAGGGTTCTGCCGGGAACAGTTGGCTCGGTAAAACGTCTGGGGCGATTGAGAAACCGGACAGCCTCTCACCTCAGCTGCCAGACAGGCACAGCTGTGACTGATATCCCTCTACACAATAACATGCCGTCAGTGAGTGTGAGCTGTCCAGATCCCGTCCAGATCCCTGGAATCAGACTGTAATAGCAACATTACTATGTTCCAGACTGACCATTTTAGTGCAAGGCTTTAAAAAGGGTATCACTGGTTGAAACAATAAGGCTGAGGGATGGGGCTGCATTAACCACTCTGACTTTCATAGACAGGGCGGCAGTATATGGGTCTGAAGAATGTTTATGTGGCATTCATTATGTTTACAGACGTCGGTGTAAAATTTGGTGGAATTTTTGTAAAGGACCAACGGATAAATGTTAGGAATTCATATGTCCAACAATACAGCTCCGGTAAAAATTAAGACACCACTGCAACTTTTTCTTTCCTTTCCATAAAAGTAGAAACATTTGAGTTTTGAGTGAGGAACAGAAGCGTTCAATTTGCAGTGGTCTCTTTATTTTAACTCTTATGTTCCTCATTTTCGACTTTTTTGGAAAGGAAAGAAAAAGTTGCAGTGGTCTCTTAATTATTAATTTGTTTTGGCCGCATTGAACTTTCATGGATTTGATCGTTTTTAATGTGCATCTATTCAGATAGCCTTAACCTGTTCTGTTAAAGAAATGTAATCTGTCTATGGAATCAAAGCCTTCTCTAACTGGTAATATTTTAATGTCCAACAAGACTTAATAAATGTGTCGGGAGATGAACAAAGAGCCCTATGATAAAAGTTATTCCATTTAGAGACAACTGATCCGGTGTGGTTAGACAGTGAAGGGTGGTCGTCTTGCACACACTGCAGTAGCCATGCTTTGCCTCTTGGTGTCACTAGGTGGTCACCGCCATGCCCAACAGGCAAGACCGTCCCTAAGGTTCTGTTAATCTAGATAAATAAATAACTACAACAATGGCCGTTGTGTACGAGACGCCAGAGAGTCAGATGGATTAAAGACATGGGATTTGTTTAGTAGGTTATGATATAATCCTGTGCTGAAACATGTTCTGAACATTTTGCCAGAGACTACTCCATCCACTGGCTCGGTTGTTGCTGCCTAAACTGAGTGCCCTCCGAGATGGTAGATATTTGCTTTTGATGAGCTTTTATTTACTGTCTGTACTAAATGGAGCGTGTGTGGGCGTCTGTGCGGGGGTCCATTAGCTGCTCTGTGGGCACAAATCTAGGATCAGCTGTCCTCTCCTGATCCTAACTCAAACTAACAGGAGAATGGGGAAGCGACACTGACCTGATTAGATTACTTAGTCACAAGAGGTCATTATCTGCACCCTACTGCATGATGATCATTCCCTAAGGCTTCTGGGTGATGAGGCCCTCTACTTCACCTTAACAAAGCATCTGGCCTCATCAAGAAACAGGCTCAACGCGGGTAAGATATTTAACACAGGTTTCTGAATAACACAAATGACTGCAGCATTTCAACGTGTTGATGAGATTCATAACAATTGTATAGTTAGATTATGGAGATGGGCAGCTTTTTTTTCTAAAGATTTTGGCTGGACTTTGTTGAAATAAGGTACACGTGCCTCATAAAATTTGGTTAAACATAAATCTTTAAAAATTATTACTTTCATGGTTCATTACGAAATGCTTAATGCCTGAACAGAATGTAGATCAAGTCGGTCAAGTTGAATAAGCCTATAGATGTTACTTTTAATTTGTAGTTTTTTAACTGTTTGCTCAGAATGAGCGCCAGTGATTCCCACTGTGATAACTGACTGGCCTGTCTCCTAAAGACCTAATGTCATGCGTAAGAGGACCCATTCAGAATAGGAAAAGCTGTTCACAATAACGCTTTACTTGTGAAAACAGAGGACTACTAAGAAGACACACACACACACACACTGTGATATTTGAGTGGCTAACTTCCACTAAAACCTCTGATGATAGTTTCTATGTGTGACGCTGCCTTCTCCTTATGGCCGGTCTGAAATAACCAGGTTACAACCAGAACATTAGCATGAAATTAACATCATCAGAAACAGTTTGTTGGTACTTGAGTCGGAGAGGATCCCATCTCGAGATGCGTGTTGAAATTAACACGTAGAATAACGCCATTGGACACATTAAACAAATCAAATAGAAACAGATTCAACGGTTCTGAAAAGAATGACCAGTAACATTTACAATTTTCTTAGCAATTACATAGTGTGGCTATATCCTCTTTTCCTTTTAAAACTGTAGAACATAAAAATGATTTACTAGATAGATAACGAACCATAACAGACTAAATAAGTTAGTCAACTAGCCCTTTTTTCCCAAGCAAAGTGGGAGATTTATCCCTTCCATTTAGTCAAGATCAAGGTATGTAATAGAGGTGCCTTTCCTGCTACAACAGCAGGACAGTACCCGTATCATAGCATGCGTAAGCAATAAAACACGAGGTGCTGTGGTATATAGCCAATACACCACAGCTAAGGGCTGTTCTTAGGCATGCATTGCAGAGGCAATATACCACAAATCTTCAAGATGCTTCATAAACTGGTTGCCAATGCAATTAGTGAAGTAAAAAGTGATGTGATGTCATACCCATGGTAAATGGTCTCAAGTACCACGGGTATCAACCAATCAGCATTCAGGATTTAACCCACTTGGGTATATTTAGTCACCGTGACATATGCATAACAAGTGATAATGTAACCACTGAGTAAAATAATACAGAATTAAGTGACGTGAAATCCTATTAAAGACCTGATTGGTCAGCAGTCTGATTTCACACGCCAAATAGTGTTATTTCAAGTTTCTTTTTGTTGACACGCAAAGACCCAAATGAGAAGGTTATGTCACAGGACGTGTTGTTGTTATGGAGCCAGGGTAGTGTTACCAGATGACCCCGCCCGATACCACCACGAGTGAACGGGTTTGTCGTCTGACACATTCTCATCTGATACAGGAAGTGTGAAAGGTGCCACATAGCGTGACAAACATACATTTTCATGTATCTTTATTGAAAACATGCGGGCATCATGTTGCTGATGGTCAGTGGAGATAGAACGGCGTCATTCAGCTTCACAGAAGAGCTGCCATACAATATGTACCTACACAGTGACACAAACACGTTGAATCAGACACACACGTAGAAACAGTGGCTCATGATGAAGGCTGGAATGGAGTGAATGGTATCAAACACCTGGAATCAAACACCCAAATTTTGGTTCAGTCCATTACAGACATTGACAGAGGCCACCGATTTCCATTAAGGTGCAAAATGCCCCCCCGAAATACCCATTCTCCAGCCCTATCCCTAACATGTATCTAGTCCCAACCTCAACAGCTTGACTTTTATGCCTAAACTTAGCCCAGTCCCAACAGCCACTCCTAACCCTCTATTCCCTAAACCTTAAAGTAACACCAACTCTAAAACTATGCTCCGTTGTATGTTTTCCCCTGAGCAGGAAATTGCCTTTTCCCTGTTAGGGACCTGTCAGAAAACCTTGCGTGGGACGATTTTTTAGGTGTTCTTTCTGGGGACTTTAATGCACAACACAGAAAAACACGACCACATACACACAAACACAAACATAATCACTCACAGACACAAGCACCCACACTAACGCACTTTAATGGACAAACACGAACACACGCACACACATAATGAAAAACAGGTGGAAGCACACACTCAATCATGCAGAAACTCCCATGCAGACACCGATCTGCATTAAGAAGAGACGCTGACCCTCACCTCGACTAACCAATTAGAACCTTAGACCTGAATACTAATGATATTCATATCCGGATTTATAAATACAGCTGCTAGTATGGTGACGTACTGTGAAGAATCCCCTTCTCTGCAGTGTGACCCCATGTTTCTGTCGTAACCTCCTATTTCCATTGCTGATTCCAGTTGAAGTTATTCGCTAGTCAACCGCCAATTACAATAATAGCACATACTGAACATTCACTGTCTGTCTGTTGAGGGGCCTCTACATATGTGATGAAGGATGGATGATATTAATACAAGACTCAGGCTTATTGCAGTGCTTGAGTGTATCTGCACTCAGTCTAGACATTAAATAAACTCTCACACCCACTGTCCATCTCTCTCTCTCCTTACGTGTAGCGGACATCTCTCATTTGCTGTGTGAATTTGCTCTTCACTCTCACTCTTATGCTCTTTCTCTGACAATCTCTCACATATTACGCACACACACACAAACACACACACATATACACACGCACACACACACACACACACCATACATTAGTCTATTATCTTCTAATGAATTTTTATTCCAGAAGCTTAGTCTAATGTTGCTATCATCCAATTGCAGGTCTTTCAGCAGTGTGTTCCAAAATGATGGGGCAGCAGACAACGTTACGTTCTTGTAATGGGGACATTATATAAAATACAGTTTTAGACAGACATGAGGCTGTCTAAAATATAGTTGTAGTCATGACTCTGTAATGTGAATAAAGTGCCTAAATATATTGTCAGCTGCCCTGAATGCCTTGTAGATACAAAAATACCAGTGCGACTGTCATTTTACAGTTAAATGTCCCTCCCACTAACTGATAGAAAGTACAGTGATGTAGAAGAGGTCTTGTCTTCTACAGAAGCAGGTGTGTGCAGGCCTACACTGTAGCGTGTGCAGGCAAGGCCCTGGGGCATTCATATACAAAATATCAACACAATCCATCAAAGGCAAAACAGGGGCTGCAAAAAGGTCGATTCTAGCTTGAAATTAAACATAACAAATGTTCCTAATGAAAAAGCACAGCTTGAGTTAAAGCTTTTTACTAAGCACTGAAATCTCCCCGAATTTCCCCCGAAATTCCTACAATGGGTGTTCCCTTTTGGCACAGTAGTAGGGGCGTGGCCTAGTTTGGGCTGGATATTAAAATGTCAACAGTGCATCCGATACCAGCTGGAGTTACAAACCTTAGACTATTCCTTGCCATCCGCACTGTCTGAAATACATTCCAGCGATGAACCCCCTGACCAAAACGAAAAATGTCAGACAGTTTCTCTTGACTCGAGTGTGTAACCAGATGTAAAGACAAACTTCTTCAAGTGAATCTAACAATGTTATTAATAGGATTTTAGTCATCTTAGACATGTTCTAAAACAGCTAACCTAGGCACAGTGCTTGCTCGTGTCAGCTAGCATCGGGAGCGAGTGGCTAAAGTTCATGAGCCATCTGGTTAGCTTAGCTGACTATGATTATAGATCACAACTTGTGACTAGTTCATTTTAAGAAGGATGTTAAAAGCCATAACTAGCTAGATACATTATACACTGACTGGAAATTTAGGAGAGCTGACAGAAATTTAGGGGAAAACCGACAGTCAAACAAGAAACTGTGACTTAATATTTTAAAGAGTAGCTTCAGTGCTCATTGACTCTCATGTCCTAATGTGCTCTGGGACCCCCTGATTTACAAACACTGGTTAGCTTAGCCATGCCACCTTGACCATGAAGTCTACCATTTGTGAAGAACATTATGCAGAAGGGTGCGTTAAAAAACCATGATGCAAAAACAAATGGGGTATTAGAAGTCCATTGTGCTGAAGTCCAATGCAGTTAGGATTTGAGTGATGAATACTAATTGAGTCGCCACTAACAGTCCCATCAGCAAACGAGGATCACCATTACCTGTAGTTAACTAACAAGTAACGTCAGATATTATACAGTTAGCTCTATGATTGTCAAAATATGTTGTGTTTTTATGCTTTTTAATGGAAATCGTGAGTACATTGGTCTAGCTAGCTAACTAGCTATATGTATGATCGATCAGAATCATACCTAAGAACTATGAATATTTATATTGATGAGTATGATTGAAAACAACAACACGTAACAGTTCAGTGATACCTCAGGATCATTGTTTATTGAATTCAAGTGAGAATTTAGTGGCCGTGCATACGTTTTACATGTATCTGACATGATTAAGTCAATTTGGTTTTACATTTTACATTTCAAAATTGTTCATAGCATTGAAATGGTGCAAATGAGAAATGCAATGAGAACTGTTTGACAAACAAACAACACTGCTGTGCTCATTAGGTTAAAATGGAGATCAACTTTACCCCAGTTTCATTGAAAGCATCTTAGCAATCAAGGAAAACTGTAATGCATACAGTTTCAGAGTACAGGCAACAGGGTCAAATATGTTTACGGTAAGTTTTTTCATTTTTTTCATCCAGTGTCATGAATGTCATTAGAGATCATTGTTCTTTTTCTTCCTCTTCCACATCCGCGTTCTCTTCTCTGATGCTGTCGTCCATTGTACCAAAACACAGACGAGCTTACCTGTGACTCTTTGAATTCCTGCCAGCATCCTGATTGCTTGTAGGCTAATTATGCTTGTTTAGTTTTTACACCTCAACAACTGTTTGTTGAGATCGTTGGAATTGCAATGATTTGAGTTTTCTTTTTGAATGGCAGTGATTTCTACAAGAAAACATGGGGAAAATTGGGCTTTACAAAGAGAGTTTTATGAAGAGTTTTGCCAAATGCAAATCCAGCAGATTTGTGTGAAAACAGGGTAATGCTGCTTCTGGCTTTTGGGGTTAATGGTCTTCCTTCTGGAATTTGACTAAATGTTTTTTAGATATTGTTCAGGGGACCAGTTTAAATGTTAGCAAATGTGAAAAACTGTAACCACAATGTTATGAAAATGTTATCATTACATAAATACAATGTTTTTGTTGTTGTTGAATTTCTTGTCCCCTCCCAGAAATCCCTAATGGGGGACTCCACTGAGTGACTGTCTGTCTCTCCCTCAGACATGGGTTCTGCGTGTTCCTCTAATTCCTGTGATCTGCTGGTCTCTCCTCCACCTCAGGGTTTGGTTTACCCTTCCCCTATGTTTAGAATAATCTGCTATTTCTGTAGCTGCATCTGTAGAGCACCCAACAGATGGGGGTTAAATATACACACGCGCTCCAGAACACATGCATGAGCCGACCGTAAGCCCACACACCCCTAATGTAAAAACACACACACACTATGGAAATGCACTGCAGTACTCTATATAAAACATACTGAGTGTTATTTGCCTCTTGAGGTCAGACTGAGTATCAGCTTCACTGGTCTAATTGATTGACACCTTCTGACCTTTAACAGTTACACGGTCTTCTGAGAGATGAGAGTACATCTTTTTCTACACATTCTCATCTAAAACAACTTCCAATAATGTGTGCATACATTTTTTACTGGTCCCCTGTGGGATTTGAACCCACAACAATGGCATTACAAAAACCATGTGTTAGTCACCTAGGCCTCATTTTGTATGATTGCTGTGAATATCCTGTATTTAGGAAGTTTTATAAGACCACATGTAAGATTTAGCAAAAATACAAGCATAAGTGACCATAAGAAAGCTGCAGTTAATGTTTAAAATATTTTTTTCTAATTATTCGGAGGGCGTGAGATATTCACCATTCTTCGTTGCTGGTCGTCTACTGATACTCGCTTTAGACCCTCACAGTCCCATCCCTCCACCCTAACCCCCCCCGACTAACTAATACCATTCCATCCCTCCACCCTAACCCCCCGACTAACTAATACCATTCCATCCCTCCACCCTAACCCCCCCCGACTAACTAATACCATTCCATCCCTCCACCTTAACCCCCCCCCGACTAACTAATACCATTCCATCCCTCCACCCTAACCCCCCCGACTAACTAATACCATTCCATCCCTCCACCCTAACCCCCCCCGACTAACTAATACCATTCCATCTCTCCACCCTAACCCCCCCCGACTAACTAATACCATTCCATCCCTCCACCCTAACCCCCCCCGACTAACTAATACCATTCCATCCCTCCACCCTAACCCCCCCCGACTAACTAATACCATTCCATCCCTCCACCCTAACCCCCCCCGACTAACTAATACCATTCCATCCCTCCACCCTAACCCCCCCCGACTAACTAATACCATTCCATCCCTCCACCTTAACCCCCCCCCCCGACAGACTCGTTTGGAAGGGGAAGAGGAGACAAGCCGTGTTTTCAAAAGCGCTCTTTATAAACCGGGTGGTTTAAATCCTGAATGGTGATTGGCTGATAGCAGTCGTAGCTGAGACCATATACCATGGTTGTGACATGACATCACTTTTTACTGCTCCAATTGCGTAGATAACTGCTTTATAATTAAAGCAGTTATAAAAGCATCTTGGGGGTTTGTGGTACATTGCCAGTTTTCTCAGCAATGCGTCGTGTCTAAGAACAGCTCCTAACCCTGTTGTGAAAGTCATATACCACAGCCCCTCTGGCCTTATTTATTAAATATAGCAGCTACTGTCAAATAACTGGAATAGTCAGACAGTCACATGGTCATTACATTATACAGGGTCAGCTGATATGGCTACATGTTTAAATTGCATGTAATGTGTGTGATCAGACTAATAATCAATAATGTAGCTGTAAATCTGTCTGGGTGGTTATACAGTTATATAGTCAACTGATTAGTCATTCATGTTTTGATCAATGAAATGTATTTTACAAAGTGATGCCCCTTTTACATCAGCAGTTGCCACAAAGTGATTGTACAGATATCCAGCCTAAACCCACATAGAGCAAGCAATGAGATGCTGAATCAGAGTGGAGAGGAAAAACTCTCTGGAAAGTTTGGAATATGAAGAAACTTAGAAGAAACCCGGGCTCAGGAGTGTGGCTTGTCCTCTTTTAGCTGTCAGTGGAGAATGTCTCAGTACATTACTTTTTATGGCCACAGCGTTCATCAAGATATCAATAAACAGGTACTACATGAACATACAGATACACACATACACACACATAAACACAAGTGATACAGTACATGGGAGTGGGTCTAGAAATGACCCATTCAAGATCAGATATATCCACCCTGCAGGGGTACTTCTGAGTTGTCAGGGTACTTCTGAGTTGTCAGGGTACTTCTGAGTTGTCAGTGTACTTCTGAGTTGTCAGGGTACTTCTGAGTTGTGTTGTCACTCACTTCACTTGAGCTACACACACACACACACACACACACAATCAGGTAGGTACTGTAAAACAGAAAGAGTTCTCCATGATTCAAATAAAAGTTAAACACACACCATATACAGTAGATTGAAGTGTCTTGTATTACTTTGTCCCAATGGTGCCGTTTACTCCATCAGATCAGTGGAAGAGTTGCTCCTTTGACAAAATGTAAGGACTCCTGTTGTAAGTCTCTCTGTGTCTACGAAAGGGTATAAAGTAGGATTTTTCAACCACCAGAAAACACAATCTACTGTAACAAGAAAACAGATTAGCTGAGTTTAAGTGACGAGAGAGCAGGACAACAACATAAAGGCTCATCAGGACATGGTGCTTTTATCCATCTCACTCCATCTCACTCCATCTAACTCCATCTCACTCCATCTCACTCCACCTCCCTGACCTCCATATCCTCATCCATCCCCATTACTTCCTCTCCTCATCCTAAATGTCCTTAACTATGCCTGTTTCCCTCTTCCCATTATCCGTCTCTCTGGCGTTATCTGGTTGCATTCTGTCATCCACCTCCATGTCCTTTTAAATCATCCCATGGCTTCCCAATAACTCCATTAGAACCGGTTTATATAAGTACAATAGTGGAACGTCATTAATACTTTTGATGAGAACGTATCAACACCCTATGAATTATCTTATGACTCAATAACAATAATAAATACTGCTGATGTGATTATGTAAGTGCCTATTTCAGGCATAGAAAACCGGATTCAACAGCTGCCCAATATGAGTGGATTGTTGGTGGGGGGGGGGGGGGGGGCTGGAACACAGTTAGAACAATAATAGAAATGCAAATTGACCACAACTAAGCCCAAAAAGAGATTATATTTAAAAATAACATTAATTTCACACACTGATTACAATGAGACACGATTATATAAAGTCTCTAATTTCATTGCGGGAATACTCAGAAACAGATAACAATTCTTTTTTTGCACAGTCGGTCAGTTGTTTGCACCATGGCTTGAATACAGGACAATGGCTTTACTGAGTTCACAGTATTAATGGTTTTACAGATAAAATGTGGTCATAATTCTGTCTTTTAATGTAAAATTGAAAGTGCTTTGTGAATGACATTTATTATCAATTATTATCATAAACCTTCAAGTTTCTATTTGAGATAGTGACCTAATCTGTGTGACCACTTGATCATGTAATTGTTCTGATGGCGTACTAGGGCAGTAGGCACCATGGAGTCTTTGTTTGTCTTCACTGCCGCCTCATTTGGCTTTTGTTTCCAGGCGAACTGAATCAAATGCCAATTCAAACATTCCAACTTTTGAATGCAAAAAATAAAGCTGCATTTAAAATACTTCTCACCCAAAGCCCAGTTCGCTATTGCCGGGTTGATGGGCAGAGTTGATATCAGGGTCATTACAGAACTCTCCTTGTGTCATAGAGCTAGCTGATATCTTTATATCCTACCCTCACAGGCCGAGCAGACGTTTGTGGTCCAATAACTTCAAACGTCAGTGTTTCAAAACAAGTAGGAAGCATGGCTGAAAACCCTCAACATCCCTAGCCAAAGCACTCTGCCACAAAAGTTCTACGTTTTGGTTCTACGTCTCTGAACAATAATCTCACGAAGAGTGGGCGGAGTATGTGAACCCTATTGACCAGGATTTGAACACCATTTCCCAGAATTAAATGTAAACTAATCTTCCAACATTAAAATGGGACAGAATGTGTGCATCAAAGTAATAACAAAAGACACACACGCCTTTAATTCTAGAATGCAAAGAAGTTTATGCATAGAAGCAATTCAATGTGCTTTACAAAGAAAAAGAAAAACTATAAAAAACAACAGCATAAAAAGAAATACTCAAATGAAAACATCAAAACTACATCATAATAAGAAAACATAGAATAAGAAAATAGAAACAGTGTGGTTAACTTTAAGTGCTCAGTCATAGGCGTATGAAAGAGAAGTGTTTTTAACCTGGATTAAAAAATGCATACATTTGGGGCACGTCTAAGATCTTCTGATAGTTTATTCCAGTTGTGTGCAGCAAATGTGCTAAATCCAGCTTGGCCATGTTTAGTTTGGACTCTGGGCTCTAATAGCTGACCTGTGTTCATGGATCTAAGAGCCCTGCTCAGTTTATATTCTTCAAACATATCAGAAATATATTCAGGGCCTAAAACATTCAGTGATTTATAAACTAAAACACAACATCTATTCTGTAACTGACTGGAAGCCAGTGCAAAGATTTAAGAACCGGAGTGATGTGCTCTGTTCTCTTGGTCCTGGTTAACATTCTAGCAGCAGCATTCTGAATGAGCTGCAGCTGTTTTACTGCCTTTTTGGGGAGTCCAGTTAAGAGGCCATTACAGTAGTCAACCCTACTAGAGATAAAAGCATGGATGAGCTTCTCTTGGCCTTTTAGGGACACCAAGCCCTTGATTCTGACTATATTTTTAGGATGATAGAATGCTGTTTTGGTGACCACTTTGATATAACTTAAATGTGAGGTCTGAGACTATCAGAACACCAAGATTACGCACTTGTTCCCTGATTTTTAGGGCCCCGAGAATCCAGCTCTTTACTAATACTAGTTATTTTATTTTTGTTGCCAAACACAATAATCTATGTTTTATCTTGGTTTAATTGCAGACAATTCTGGTTCATCCAGGTATTTATGTGCTCTATACAGTGACACAGAGAGTCTATTGAACTGTTGTCAAACGGTTCGAGAGCCATATATATTTGAGTATCATCTGCATAGCTATGGTAGTTAATGTTGTTCTGTTGAATTTGGCCCAGAGGTTGGATACAGAGATTGAACAGAAGCGGTCCGAGAACTGATCCTTGGGGAACTCCACATATCACGGCCACCCTATCAGATTCATGACTTCCAATGGTGACACTGTAACTCTGGCCATCTAGATAAGATCTGAACCAATCAAGGACTGTCCCGGAGAGTCCTACACAATTTTCCAGCTTGTCTTGAAATGTTCTATGATCTACAGTGTCAAATGCTGCACTGAGATCTAATAGAACCAGAACTGTCATTTTATCCAAATCACTATTTAGCCATATATCATTTGAAACTTTTATCAGGGCCATTTCAGTACTGTGGTGAGGTTGGAAGCCTGACTGAAATGTTTCTAAGAGACCACTTGAGTTCATAAAGTTGCTGAGTTGTTTGAAGACCACCTTCTCAACGATCTTGGCTATAAAAGAGAGATTTGATACAGGTCTATAGTTGTTCAGTATAGATGCATTCAGTGTGTTCCTATTTTTTAATAGGGGCTAAATGGCAGCTGTTTTTAGAGACGTTGGGAAAATGCCTGATTGCAGAGAGCTATTAACTATTTGCAGTAGATTCATTGTTATAGTTTTAAAAAATTGGTGGTCATAGTGATGGTACAGTGTCATCATTTGACTGTGTATTTCTGATGGTCAGTCTAATACTTCACTAAAGAAACACGTAAATCCATTTCATTTCACAGTGGACATGAGTTCTAATGCCTATTGATTTAGGGGGTTTGTAAGCATAGTTCTCTGTTGACTAGAAACATGTTATCCAGCAAGGAGGAGGGTTTTCAGCTATTTCATTAAATGTAGTCTTTGCATACAAGGTTAGCAAAACCAGTAATGCATTACAAGACCACACAATTACATGACCTGCTGAATAATAACATTACCTGCTGAGTAATAACATTAACTACTGAATGCTGAAACCTGCATAATCCTAAGACTGACACTTTATCACTCGTCTTTTTTTGTTATATATTATTTTGATTCTATTTTCTTTGGAAAACAAGCCATCAGTTTTGTTTTTGTTTCAGGCAAGTATGCTTAGAACACAGTGTTATTTACAGCAACAACCTAGAAGCAATTAGCAGAGGCTAACTGTCTTGCTCAGAGACAGAACAAAAGGGTGTTTCCCTTGTCGGCACTGGGATTAGAACCAGTGTGTAACGTTTTGTTTACTAACACAACAGTCTTGACCTCCAGGCCGCTTTGCCTCTCTCCGAAAATGTGATGTTCTACATGCTACACCAGAAACCCCCCAACTGTTTCCTTTCACAAGAAAGACTGAACGTGAGCATCAGCCAACGAGAACTCCGCCTGAGATTGGGGAAGCTTGGATATTAGGTGGCTCTGGTGTAGCTCTTAGATGAGTTGGAACCACACACTTCGTGATCTCTCTTGTGGAGTTATTGTCCTGATGATGTAGCCATCTGCCTGGTGGTGTGTGCGTGGGTGTTGCACCCCTGAGGTTGAACAGATTAACAGATGAGTGGAAAACTTAATGAGAAAATCACACTTAAAGGCCAGAAGAGCAGGGCTCAGCATAGCTAAGACACACACCTATAGGCTTAGCCGTTCTGACATGTAATGCTATGCTAACCCACTGGATTCCACTGACCTTGTAAAACAATGTTTTCAAGGACTAGCTGTGGGAAAGCTATGGCTGCAGGCAGACAGTCATTGCCAACAGAAAACGAATTAGACCATGTTTATTTTGGTCAGTGGTCAGGTGCATGTGTGTTAATTGGTGTGTCGAGCGTTAATTGGTGAACATGTCAGTTGGCCTGTTGAAAGTTCAGTTCATCTCTACTTTTTGTCAGTGAAAACGGATGGGCATTTTCTGAATAGGGATGCATTACCCCCTCTGTCCACTAATGTCCTCACATGGATCAAATGTCCCAGTCTGGCTGAAGTCGATCAAACGAAAGTGGCTGAAGTCGATCAGCTGAAAGTCACACACAATTATTCTGCTTAAGAGAAACATGGATGGATCCTGTTCTGTCTCAGAGGATCGTTCTTGTTTCTCCCGGTGTCAGTTATATAGGAACGACCCCTAAGCTAGCTTTCTCTCTGGTTCGTCTATTAGGTTATTAGAGAAATTGTGTAGTAGCAAATGTGTCCCGCTCGCAGGTGGAGAGAATGAGGAAGTGGGAGAGGTTGTTCTTTTAGAAAGTGTCTCCACAAAGGGAGAAAACTACTTATTTTATTCCAAGTTACATTAAAGGAGAGAATGTGCTCTTTAAAACAAAGTAAACTTTTTCATTTTAATTTGTTCTTAGTTTTTGTGTTATATCGGCTTGTTTGGAATGTGTGAGAAAATATGATTTATTAGGAGAATTCTCAGGATTCTAACGCAGCATTCTAGAATTCTACTGGGGTCTACGCTTGTGAAGGAACACACACTTGATTCAGTTCGATTTTGGCCGGGCGCAGGATAAAGTGTGATGACAACAGGCTATGCTTGACCCGTATCCATTTCCCCGCGGACCTCCATGCAGTTCTGGTGCCACAGGGGGGCAAAAGGGGGGCATTGCCCTTCCAGATAGAATCTGTGCCCCCTCAGTTTTGTTTCCCCATAAACACTGCAAATGGCCTATGAATAGATATGCCCCATTTATGAAAAATGCCACCTCAGACATTTCATCCTGAAGCCAGGCCTGTCTCCATGCTGCACATCAGCCAGTGGCCTCATCATTGATCAGATCTGGCCATGTCAGGGCTACTGTTAACACACCGTGCGTCCGTCTGTAAATGGATGGACAGATGGATAGCAGGGATGAAACGGTACACGGTATGTTATCGAACCATTCGGTACGCCCCCTACGGGTTAAGATATGCCGGTCATTTCCCCGTCATTTCCAAAACATGCTTATTGCCCAGCAGAACACACACAGGTTGTAGATTCAGATGCACAGAAACAGACGCGTAGCTTGTGAACAGGTAAGACAGGCAACTGTTTGGGGCCCCAGGCCGTTAGGGAGCTACTGAGGGCTGACAAACATTTTCAATAAGATGACGAGGGTAAGAAGACCATAAACAAAGTCCAGTCAGAAAGAATCGCTTTGCCACGGTCTGCTACTCGAGTGGAAACTCTTAAAACATGATGACGTCATTCATTCCGAAACCGTACCGATAACATGACCCACGTGCCAAAACGTGGCCCCCCTGTACTGTTGTGTCCCTAATAGATATGTGAGTGCTGGAGTGACGGAGAGAGATTAAAGGTGCGGATTAGGTATTAAAAGCAGTAAGTCAATGAAGCAGACCAGAGAGTAGGAGTGGAAGAGAGAGTGAGGCCAGTGATTCGGGACTGGAATAAGTGGTAAGCTGGGAACATCTGGACTTGTCTGAAAGGGTGTATGGGTAGCATAAACACCCATACACATACATACACACACACACACAAACACTGATACATGACCCTAACAGCATTTTGCAAAGATTTTGGAATTAAAAATCACACAAAATGATTGAGTGAAAATCTAAATTCTTGTGCATTTACTTTCAAGGAATCTCGTACAGTGCAGAATGAATATACTGTATGGCCCAGAGGGGATTCTAGTCATGTTACAGTTTTTCTGAATTGCTAAAACACTAAATCCCATTGTAAAAACTAAACTGGCTACTGCCAAAACTCTTTTATCAAATCAATCACACTGTTGTCACAACCTTAAACACTATTCATCTGTTTAGGACACAATTTGCGAATCTGAATCGCCCATTTACCAAAACTCTAAACACATTCTCAAACACAGAACACAACTTTGCAGTGTCATACACTTGTACCCAGAATGGTGCACACAGGCTACAGAAGTTAAACACAACTAACACACTGTTCTCATCCTTTACACACTACCACTCAAAATTGAAAACACATGTGTCCAATCAGTGCACACAATTAGAAAACAGTATTTCAGCCTGGTCAAATGCAAATGGCATGAGTTGATCCAACAATGGAGCAGAACAGAGGAAGAGGTGAAAGAGGTGAAAGAGGTGAAAGAGGTGAAAGAGGTGAAAGAGGTGAAAGAGGTGAAAGAGGTGGAAGAGGTGGAAGAGGTGGAAGAGGTGGAAGAGGAAGAGGAGTCTGTGTCAGAGGTGGTGGGCGAGGACAAAGACCAAGCAGATCAATAATTTCAAATGACATTCGAGCAACTGTCATGGATCATGTTCTGGTGCATGGCATGACTATGAGGGAGGCAGGGCAACGTGTGCAACCAAACCTAAGCAGGTTCTCAGTGGCTTCTAGAATCCGGACCTTCAGAGAAGAAAACAGGTAAAATATACTTGTCTCAGAAAGGGGACAATGAGACAGAACTTTTCCATGGCACTGTGTTTTTAAAACATTTACTGAATAAAATGTGTGTGTGTGTGTATACTTCTAACTGAATGGGGTTCTTTTTACAGAATTGAAAGACGGCCTCATGAGGGTGGAAGGACACGCATGTTCTCACAACACCAGGAGACACTTGTTGTGGATATGGTCCGTCAGAACAATGCAATTCCACTGCATGAAATACAGCAGGGGATTGTAGAAGACAACGTAGATTTCGAGGGAATAAATAGTGTGAGTCTGTCAACAATTGATCGTCTCCTGCAACGCAACAAGATAAGGATGAAACAAGTTTATCGGGTACCATTTGAGCGAAACCGTGAGAGAGTGAAAGAGCTACGATGTCAATATGTGCAAGTAAGTAAACTCAGTACTAGAAAGTACTGTGTAGTTTGGGAAGCAACACATGTATACATCTTACTGTGTCATTTATGGAACTAAATGTAGTTTTCACTGTGTACAGAGAATCTTAGAGCATGACTCAATGGCTATGCCTCATGAATACATTTTCATGGATGAAGCTGGATTCAATCTAGCCAAAAGGAGAAGAAGAGGTCGCAACGTGATAGGTCAATGTGCCATTATTGAACTGCCTGGCCAGCGTGGTGGAAATGTAACCATCTGTGCTGCCATCAGCAGCTATGGGGTTCTCAACAGTCATGTTACTGTTGGGTCATACAACACCGAACTGCTACTAACATTCCTGGATGGTCTACGGGGTGCTCTGCTCGAGCAGAGGGAGCGCGAGCAGGCGGACCGTCCCATGTATGTTGTCATTTGGGACAATGTGAGCTTTCACCGTGGTCCGAGAATACGCGACTGATTTCAAAATCATACTCTCCCTTCTTAAACCCTATAGAGGAGTTTTTCTCGGCATGGAGATGGAAAGTGTATGACCATAACCCTTACACACAGGAGAACCTAATTCAAGCAATGACTGGAGCATGTGGCGACATCAGCGTGGAATCTTGCCAGGGCTGGTTTCGGCATGCTAAAGGATTCTTTCCCCGTTGCCTTGCAAGGGAGAACATAGCATGTGACGTGGATGAAGTCCTGTGGCCTCACCCAGCAGAGAGGCGTGATCCTGAGGCAGAATAAATGCTGTAAACATGTTTTTCTTTACATAACTTTTGTTTCTCTTTTCTGCTGCAGTTTTTTTAAAAGCTTTATTTTATTTCTTTTTGTTTAAATCTGAGTACAAGCATAAAATGTTTCCCGCTATCCCACAGTGTTTTGCATTTATTTATGTAGTGTGTAATGGTTGCTAAGTTGTGTTTGCACATTAGCTGGTTTTGTGTGGTTTTTGACGGTAGTGAGTAATTTTGATTAAAGTTAAAATGGTTTTGGGTCAAATGTTTGGTTTTGCAAGAGGAGTCAGAGGTTTTGTGAATGTAGCTTGAAAATTGGGTTTTGTGTTCACAGTATAGAGAAAAGGAGAGCAGGTTTCAAGAAATGTGTCTTAGCAATTCAGAAAAACTGTAACACTAATGCTGACTAGGACTGTCAACGAATATTCTAAATTCGAATAAATATTCAAATAGTTTTTAAAAAACGAATTTCGAAGGTGACTATTAATATTAGAATAAAAAAGAAATGTGAAAAAAAAACGCTTGCGGTAGCCCCACTACTTTGTGAGTGGGCATGCTAGCGCGCCTGATTGCAGTCATTTATTTAATTTTTTTATACAAGCGCAAAGAATGTAAGTAGCCTTTTACTGAAATAACTTTTTAGCCCAACAGACCGCATAGAAATATCTTCGTGTTATGTGTTAATTACTCTCACTCTCCATGTGTTTCTGAGATCTCAGGTAGCCTAATTGACAGGTGCTGCTTTGATTTGTTGAAGCATTTTCATATTTGCTGTTGTGTTTTATGATTTGTTGTTGTGTTTCATGATTTGTTGTTGTGTTTTATGATTTGTTGTTGTGTTTCATGATTTGTTGTTGTGTTTTATGATTTGTTGTTGTGTTTCATGATGTGTTGTTGTGTTTCATGATTTGTTGTTGTGTTTTATGATTTGCTGTTGTGTTTTGTGATTTGCCGTTGTGTTTTATGATTTGCCGTTGTGTTTTATGATTTGTCATTGTGTTTTATGATTTGTCGTTGTGTTTTATGATTTGTCATTGTGTTTTATGATTTGCCGTTGTGTTTTCCTAATTGCCGTTGTGTTTGATGATTTGTTGTTGTGTTATATGATTTGTTGTTGTGTTTTATGATTTGCCGTTGTGTTTTATGATTTGTCATGTGTTTTATGATTTGTCATGTGTTTTATGATTTGTCATTGTGTTTTATGATTTGCCGTTGTGTTTTCCTAATTGCCGTTGTGTTTGATGATTTGTTGTTGTGTTATATGATTTGTTGTTGTGTTTTATGATTTGCCGTTGTGTTTTATGATTTGTTGTTGTGTTTTATGATTTGTCATGTGTTTTATGATTTGTCATGTGTTTTCCTAATTGCCGTTGTGTTTGATGATTTGTTGTTGTGTTATATGATTTGTTGTTGTGTTTCATGATTTGTTGTTGTGTTTTATGATTTGCCGTTGTGTTTTATGATTTGTCATGTGTTTTATGATTTGTCATGTGTTTTATGATTTGTCATTGTGTTTTATGATTTGTCATTGTGTTTTATGATTTGTCATTGTGTTTTATGATTTGCCGTTGTGTTTTATGATTTGCCGTTGTGTTTTCCTAAGTGCCGTTGTGTTTGATGATTTGTTGTTGTGTTTTTCTTATTGCTGTTGTGATTTGCACTTCAGGGCCACCGTAGTTGTCAAATATGTTTAAACTTAAATAGACTACCTATAAGTAGTTATGTCTCTTTGTATTAATTTGTCCTGTTATTGACATAATGCGCGTCATTGACAAACCAGATGAATACCATGAATAGTTCGAATATTATGTGTTTTTTTAGAGGGAATATTCAAACGTAATTTTTTTTGCAATTTTGACAGCCCTAATGCTGACACACAGGGTCCAAGTCCAGAAGTCAAAAGACACATGTATAAACATACACGCTAGACATCACTCAAAAAAGCTAATGTCGTTTCTGACATAAGTTAACTAGGTAGATAAATTAGCTAGCTAACTCTACCCTTTCTAACAAAAATGGCTTGATTAGCTTGTTTTATAAATACAAAAAAGACTGCCCCAGTTGTTTTTGAATATAAATCTTAGGATTAACAAAAAGATTTGGGCACTTACTCTTTTTGCAACTGTACACAGTCTGTACTGTAACAGTTGACAGAAATTGCAACAATATACATCTGGTTAGGGCACACTCATGTTACAGTAGCTACAGCAGCCACAGAATCAGGAACAGTAACTAGCTAGCTATCTTTGGGTGGAAATTATTCAACTTGCAGTGGTTAGCAGCATCTCTTTTGAGCTTAAAACAGGTCATGTATTCTGAAAGTTGAGGGCGTGGGGGAAAAGATGGTGTCTTTGGTTTTTGCTTTCATCTTCACAAGATCAGACTTCCTTCTCAGATCCAAAAATGTTTTCCACTTTTATTTTCTTACAAAGCCGACTGTTGGGAACAATTAGTTTGAGCTACAACCTAAAAAAAAATCTTTCTGATCATAGTGTGTAGATAATATTACTTTTTGACATTGTGTGATCATTGCATGTTATTTTCTTGTAAAGAGGAATCAGAATGGCAGCCATTCTACTAAAGTCCCTTTAAAGTATAGGCTGTCGGTGTGTTGTGGTAGGAAATAATTAGTGGAGCTGGAAAGACAGTTTGTAGACCATCAATGATCATTTATCAGAGCAGGTTAAGTAATCATTTAGGCCAGACCTTTTCCTCTTATTTCTCACTGAAACTCGCTGTTTCTCTTTTTTCTCCCTATCCTCATTTGATGTCTTCACACACAGCCATGAAACCCCAACACCCAGCCATGAAACCCCAACACCCAGCCATGAAACCCCAACACCCAGCCATGAGACCCCAACACCCAGCCATGAAACCCCAACACCCAGCCATGAGACCCCAACACCCAGCCATGAGACTCTAACACCCAGCCATGAAACCCCAACACCCAGCCATGAAACCCCAACACCCAGCCATGAGACCCCAACACCCAACCATGAAACCCCAACACCCAGCCATGAGACCCCATCCACTTTCTCTCTCTCCCTTTGTGTTTTCTCTTCGACAGATTGTTAGTTAATAAGTTTGTGCAGAGACAGCCTTGTCCATCCCCCGGCCCACACACATACACACAAATGCAAATACGCGCGTGCGCGTGCGCGTGCGCGCGCGCGCACATACACACACACACACAGTTAAACAAACACAACCACACACAGAAGAGTGATTGTTTCCTTTGGGAAACAAACAGGACGTTGTCGTTTGTTTTCTGACCTTTCATTGATTGAGCAAACAGCGCTAAAAAACAGTACACCAGCATTCACCCACACACACAAATATGTGCGTGCGCACACACACACACACACTAGCTCAATGCACAGAGAGACCACTGTTTGGTAACAGAAAGAACTGAAGGGAAATGCAAACACCAGAAGGTTGAATGTATGGATAGAAAAAAGGATGACAGAGAATGGTGAAGAGAAAGAAGTGATTGATCTTCACTGATTTAGAATGTAACTCCTCCCTAAATGTATTTGTGCCATGAGACCAAATCTAACCATTAGGCCCAGCCAGAAACCCAGCCATGAGACCCAGCCATGAAACCCCCACCATGAGACCCAGCCATGAAACCCCCAACATGAAACCCCGCCATGAAACCCCCACAATGAGACCCAGCCATGAAGCCCCCACCATAAGACCCAGCCATGAAGCCCCCACCATAAGACCCAGCCATGAGGCCCTACCACCCAGCCATGAAACCCCCGCCATGAGACCTAGCTATGAAATCCCCAACACGAAACCCCGCCATGAAACCCCCAACATGAAACCCAGCCATGAAACCCCACCGCCCAGCCATGAAACCCCCACCATGAGACCCAGTTATTATACCCCACCACCCAGCCATGAAACCCCTGCCATGAAACCCCCACCATGAGACCCTGCCATGAGGCCCAGCCATAAAACCCCCGTCATGAGACCCAGCCATGAGCAAGAGAGCAGAGGTAGTCAACAGGCAAGGGTTCAGTACACTAATTATCTCAGTGAAGGTACAGTTGGGCGATGAACAGGAGAGTTGGGTCAGTAAACAAGCAGGAGTCTGGTACACGGGAATACTGGAACGGAACACTGGGAATACAGAAGAAACAAGAACGCGGGAACAACTTGGAAAACCACACAAGACGATCTGGCACCAGGGACATGGAAAAGCGTAGTGTATATACACACACAAGGGATAACCTTGTGTATCAGGTGGGGGCGGAGACACAAGATAAGACAGGTGAACAGAATTAGGGTGAGGGTGTGACACACAAGACCCCATCAGCCCAGTAATGGGAACCCATCCACCCAGCCATGAGACCCTATCCACCCAGTAATGAGACCCTATCCACCCAGTAATGAGACCCTATCCACCCAGCCATGAGACCCTATCCACCCAGTAATGAGACCCTATCCACCCAGTAATGAGACCCTATCCACCCAGCCATGAGACCCTATCCACCCAGTAATGAGACCCTATCCACCCAGTAATGAGACCCCAACACCCAGCTATGAGACCCCAACACCCGGTAATGGGAACCCATCCACCCAGCCATGAGACCCTATCCCCCCAGTAATGAGACCCTAACGCCCCGAGCATGAGACCCCAACATCCAGTAATGGGACCCCATCCACAGAGCCATGAGACCCTATCCACCCAGTAATGAGACCCCAACACCCAGCCATGAGACCTCATCCACCCAGTAATGGGACACCATCCACCCAGTAATGGGACACCAACACCCAGCCATGAGACCCCATCCACCCAATCATGAGACCCTATCCACCCAGTAATGAGACCCCAACACCCAGCCATGAGACCCCATCCACCCAGTAATGGGACCCCATCCACCCAGCCATGAGACCCTATCCACCCAGTAATGGGACCCCAACACCCAGCCATGAGACCCCATCCACCCAGTAATGGGACCCCATCCACCCAGTAATGAGACCCTATCCACCCAGTAATGGGACCCCAACACCCAGCCATGAGACCCCAACACCCTGCCATGAGACCCCAACACCCAGTAATGAGACCCCACAGCCAGCGTGTTAATCTGACATAATTTCTTCCGTTGCACAGTGGATTTCAATAATCTTCAGTACACACCTTTCTGAAAATGTATCTTTATTTAAAGGCTAAAATCAAGACAAATCATGTCAGAACTTGAAAACAACATAATTTAGGTGAAAACCAAACTGATCATCTCTTGGAAAAATAAGAAAACTGTTAATATCTTGGTTGCATGGGATTTCCAGCACCATTGTGGATAAAAACACGTTGAAAACGTATTACATTATCTTTTAATTATTAATTCTGATGTTTTTGAAAGTGGGCTAAGGAGAAGAGATGGAGCTAATTACGGGGAAATCTAATTTTGTCTATTTTGCCTCGATCGTGGCACAGTAGTGAAACCTGACAAAACCAAGAAAGACTGCTTCCAGCTTTAATGGGGGTTGTTATTGTGTTCAGATTTAACCAATCACATTCCAAATCATGTACAAAGGTTGATTGCCATCACCTGACATTAACTCAGGTGATTCTCAATAGAATAAGCTATTACTGTAGAATTTATTTGAAGGTTTCTTGATTGCAGACAACAGAGATACCCATGGACCACAAGGAGCCAACACAAGATCCAGATTTTTCCTGCATAGAGGGATTTTTGGAGCCCCCCAAAGAGGTTTTAGCAAGCGCCAAAGAAAAATCACCAGCGCCAAAATGATAAGAATAAAAAAAAATATATAGAATTTCAAATCCTCTCCGAATGTGTTTAAAGCAATTTATCAAACAACTGTTGAACAAGCAGAACATAAACCAAAGTCTAATGAGATCCTCTAAACAACGTATTTTCCCTATGTAGGTTATTTTGTTTTTGCCAGACCGCGTAAGAGGAGCTGGCTAAGAAGAGCGAATGTCTCTTACTGAGTGAGTGACTGACTGACTGACTACCCCTTGTTAAACAGCATAGTGGTTAGAGATGCAGACTTGAAAACTAAAGGTCTTGAGTGAAGTACGCATTGTAAATTATTCTGTATTGAAGAAAACCTTGCTGGCTGAAACTGTATATGGTTATATTGCGACTGTTTCTGGCATGGTATAGTTCATTTTCAGTCTCGCTAGCAATTGCTCAATTCTTATTATTCCTAGGAAGTTAGTAGATACTAGTAAGCCTATACAGGCTAATAAGCTGTTAAAACGGCCAGTGCCAAAACCAATTCAGTTCATAGGCGCTATTTGTGGCAGAAGTAAACTTAATAAGAAACGTTAGTCAGTTTAACACAATCTTCAATGGAGTCTAGCGACTGCGGAAATGTGTACATTGTTATGCCATGAAAATAAAGCGCTTTGGCAGACTCACTAGCAATTGCTCAATTCTTATGACTATTCCAGTGCGCTAGTAGATACCGGTAAAGCTTATTACTGGATAATACGCTGTTAAAACGGCCAGTGGCAAACGCTATTTGTGATGGAGGTAAACTTAGTAAGAAACGTTAGTCAGTTTAATTGTATCAATGTCATTCAAGAATGGCCAATTAACTATTAAAAATGCCAGTGGCAAAAGAAGATTCAGTATTTTTCAGGATAGAGACAAGAGGCTACACTGACACCCAGCAAAAACATACTACCGTGTGTGTAGTCACGTGACTCCACCCCGTCCAGTCAGCCACATGGAAGCAACATGGAGAACTCAAACGCCAACTGTCAGAGTCAACTGAGCAACTTGTACCAAAGAAAAACGCAGTGTCCGTTTTCTGGACACATTTTGGCTTCAGTAAAGACGACACCTAAACAAAATTAAGTCAAATGTAAACACAGCAGTAAAAACAGTTTCAGCGATTAAAGATAATTCCACCAATCTGTTTCAACACTTGGAGCACAATCACTTTACCGAATAAGAACAGTGCATGACTCAAAAAAAGAGAGACTGTCAGGCACCCAGCAACAAGTGCCTCCGCAAAGCAGGTGTGGATAACACAAGCATTTCCCAATGCTACACATGAAAAGGATGAAAAGAAGATGGAAAGAAATAACTGACCCGATGTATTACTACATCGCGGCTCACATAGTGCGCAGTCGGTTTAAACACCCCGCTAAAACACTCGACGGAAGATGCGCTGTCCCATCGCGACCATATCTTTCTTAAGCTGCGCTGCCCAACGTGCACAAAACATGTCGTAAGAAGGTAGCTGCTGAACTGAATGTCACAGTCCTAATACTGGGTATCTGGTGGATACTAGGAAATGTACTTCAACACCTTAATCCATTATGAGAAATATTTCAATATATTATTTTATAACTAATAATTTAAAAAATATTCAAAATAGACCCCATCCTATTAATATTATAAGGCAATTGCTTATATTAGCGTTTGAAATCAAATCAGAAAATAAGGGAAACCATTGAAGGTTTCCCTTAAACCAGTGAAACCATGTGTCCAGGCCTGCGTCACACAGGCTGACACTGGAACTGTCTGAGTCAGTATCCCATACAGGCTGACACTGGAGCTGTCTGAGGTATTATCACACAGGCGGACACTGGAGCTGTCTGAGTCAGTATCCCATACAGACTGACACTGGAGCTGTCTGAGGTATTATCACACAGGCGGACACTGGAGCTGTCTGAGGTATTATCACACAGGCTGACACTGGAACTGTCTGAGTCAGTATCCCATACAGACTGACACTGGAGCTGTCTGAGGTATTATCACACAGGCTGACACTGGAGCTGTCTGAGGTATTATCACACAGGCTGACACTGGAGCTGTCTCAAGTATTATCACACAGGCTGACACTGGAGCTGTCTGAGGTATTATCACACAGGCTGACACTGTGGATGATACAGGATGACACTAACAGTAGATATTGTGCAGTAAGTAGATCTCTGACAGGTTCAGGTAAACCACAGGGTCATGCTGTTTAGCTGTGATTGATTGATTGATTGCTTCCATACTTACAACAGTTTATCATAACTCATGTATGCTGTATATAGTGCATTAACACATACATACTGTATACTTCACATACATCCCTGCAAGATGGAACAACAACTGGAAATACGCTGTGGAAACATACCTCTGTCCTATATACCATAATGTTGCATTTTTCTTAATATCCAGGACAGATTATAAAATCGCAACATTTCATGAAATTGTATAACTCTCAAAAGTACAATGATATGAAAATAGTTAATTTTCAACCTTTGAGTTAAATCTCAACCTTTTCCCGAGATAAGAGAGTACAAAACGTCTTCAACTACGACATTGATCCTAACCACTTCAGTTACCAGAGGCAGTGTATCGTTTCTCAAATGGGCACACAAGGGCTTTTATTTTCTTGTCTGGTGTCTGGTAACACAGGCTTCAGAAGTTTAGTGGTTTCTGATCTTGTTGTGTGCATTTGTTTGTGTACGAAAATGTACGCACCTACTACCGTAAGATTATCTACCAAATGACCTAAGTGGTGCTGTAGAAATGAGTGAGTGTGCATGTGTATAAATTGAGATTAACAGTATCAGTGGCCAATGGAATGTATTACACACCGATATGAGGTAATCGTTTTAAGGAATTTGCAGTAGACATGGACTTGGGCTACCACATCCCCTCCCTAAATGAAGGACATTCTCTCTCCATGTCTGTCTCACTCACTCTCCATACAATAACATGCCTTATGTCTCACACATCTATACAAGCATCTTAAGTACATAAAACACTGTCGGAATCTCACATGAAAACATTCACATGCTATTTCAATCACACAATCAAACCCGACATGCACACACACACACACACACACACACACATTTACTTATATATCTAAATGGGGACACCAAAGTGGATTGCCCTGAAAATTTTTACTAATCCTAACCCAAACCTCAAACCTTACCCTAAACATAACCATAACCTCAGTCTAACCTTAATCTCAATAACCAATGCCTAAATCTAATGCCTAACTCTAATTATAATGTTAACCCTAATTGTAACTGAAAAATTAACTTTTTCCAAATGGGGGACAGTGATATTGTCCCTGTAAGTCAACTTTTCTGATTTAACCAGAGTGTGGGGATTTTTGTCTCTGTTATGTAGTCAGATACACACACACACAGTGCTCAACGAGGGTATACTCTTCTCTCAGGGACAATGTGCTAAATGGTGTCACTCTTTCTGTTCCTCTTCCTTACACTCCCTCATTTACTTTTCCAGCTTTTTCTCTCGTCCTTCCCCTACCCCATCTTTCTTTCCTCCCTCCTCTACTTCTATCCCCTCTTTCTTTCCCCCTCCTTTCTTTCTCCCTCTTTTTCTCTGCACCTCTCTGTGTTTGTAGGTGTGCGAGTTTACATTTTCATCAACCAGTGGGGACAAAATCCCCACAAGGTTAGTGGTTAGGTTTAGGGTTGAGTTTAGGAGTTAGGGTTTAGGTTACTTTTTTAGGCAGTTAGTGGGTAAGGACAATTGGATTTTGATTGGGAATTCATGTTTAGGGTTGCTACAAGGAGAGTAAAACAGAACGTGTGAGTGTTTCCACTATTAAACAGCTTATGGACAGCTCTTTCAGAATCTGACCTCATGTTGCCTGTATACTGGTTAAAGGTTTCTCTGAACATAAAACTATATTATTAGCCAGGCCTGCTACGATAAGACTAAAGATCACAATAAGTACAAACACGTTGCTAACTCCAAAGTGCACACTGGACAGCCTGGACCCTGGACCTTAGAAACATTAAAACAATAAATATGATTTCATAATGATAAGTAAATCACTCTCTTGCTCTTATTTTGGCTCCGTCCTTCCTTATTATTTCAGGAGAAAGATGTGTGTGCAAGCACTAATGCACGTACGCTTTCACACATGTGACATTGTGTAAGCAAACTCATGTAGGGACGCGATGAGAGACATTCTACACAAACAGCCAACACACACACACACACACACACATTTTTGTAACACACAAACATTGAAACACACACCACTGTATACTTCCATTACACTCCGCACACACACAATCACACACATATCCTGGCGTGATTTTTGTGTGTGTTTACTTTTAGTGTTATTCTCTGAAGTACCTGAATTCCACACAAATATAGTAAATATATTAATAATATAGTCCTCACTTTTAGAAAGGCGATTTTTGGCTTAGGGATTAGGTTTAGAATAATTAAACTGTATGTGGTTTAAAAACCTTATGTTGAATGGGCTAACAGTACCCATCCCTAACCTCTAGTCCTTCTTAGTAGGGGTTAGGTTTAGTGTTAGATCAAGAATTAGGGTCAGGGAAAAGAGTTTGTATTAGGGGATGTATTATGGGTTAGGTTAAAGTTTAGGTGTTAGTGTTAAGTTTAGGTGAAGGGATATGGATTTCAGGGTTAAGACTAGGGTTAGGTTCAAGGTTAGGGAAAATTGGATTTTAAAAGTGAATGTGTGTGCTATGTCAATTGTAGACATACAATAATATATCTAATAATGTCTCAGACTAAGAGGACATAAATAGTAACATAGATCTGATATGAAACAACAGTTTGTGTAAGACAACATGCACATTATCTCTGGTGACTTGGACTAGTCCCAAATGTGTCGGTTTTAGCACAGAAGGGGAGATTTGGCCCATAGACATGCTGATCACTTTGACGGAGAGAGTGTGGAGCTCGCCGTTTCGCTTCCAATCTCATCCCCTAACGAATCTAGACCCAGAACTTAACCGTACAACTGACCGATTATGGAATTCTTCAGGACTGCCAGACCCGGACGACTCTAAGCTGTCCAAAGTCCTCCTGGTTGTGCTACTGATCCAGCTGTATCCCTGCTCTCATCCCACCTGGTCATGCAGCACACTTGGATTCTGCTGATAGACTCTGAACACAACCCACATGCATTTATTGATTATTATAATCTTGTACTCTTATAATCCCCACCTATCACAGCCAGAAGTGGACAGACCACCCCTCAGAGTCTGGTGCCTTTCTAGGTGTCATCCTAAATTCCGACCTACCAGGGAGTTTTTCCTAGCCACTGTGCCTCAACTCTGTTGTTGCTTGCTCTGGGGTTTCAGGCTGTGTATCTGTTAAAGTACTTTGTGAAAACCGCTGAAGCATAAAGGGCTTTATAAAATGTATTAGGTTGATTGGTTGATTTAATTCAGTTCCGAGTTAAACAGGCATCCAATAATACATCCCAGCAGTTACTTGTGTTGTCACGTCGATCTAGGCCGACAAGAAACAGAAGAAACCAGTACATTTACTGTTGTTTATTGTCTACCATAAAACTCAATTCTTCTTCAATCTTTTCTATCTACATTTCGCTTTCTCTCCATCTCTTTCTTTCCCCTCCGGGCTTTGGTTCATTATGCTCTCTGCCACTCACTTTCCTTCCATCTCTCTTGCAATCACTTTATCCTCTAACCTCTCCCTTTAACTCCACCCCCTTGTTCTTCACTCTTATTTCCCTCCCTTCTTTAACATCAACTATCCCTTTATTTTCTCTATCTATCTCATACTCTCCTCTAACCCTCTCTCCGCTATCCCTTTATTTTCTCTATCTATCTCATACTCTCCTCTAACCCTCTCTCTGCTATCCCTTTCTCACATCCATCTATGTGTCCTTGTATACCCCTGTCATCCATTATCAACACTCATTCTGGTTTTCATTACGTCCCTCTATCTCTCTGACCCTAACAAAAATAAGAGATAAGATTGCCTTCTGCAGTTTACAGTACTTGTCTTTTAAGCTGTATGTTGATGCATCTGCCCCAGTACAGATCTAAATCTCTGGGATCACACTGTCTGGCTGTCTGGAAAATACAACTTGCCAGTCCTAAATAACACAGACACACACACACGCACACCCTCACACACACATAAACACAGCCCTGTTTCTCTGCTAACTCTCATTAGTACTACACGAAGCCTCTGGTCTGGGGTCCTATAAGCTGTTCGGGCGTCCGTGACGGTGCCTGCTTGGGGTCCTACTGGGTAAGTAGGGCTTAGCCTGCTGTTAGCCAGTCTGAAACCATATAGACCACAGATCTGGGTCAGAGTGTGCCAATTCAGATTGACATTGGCACATTACTGTCAAAAAATACTTACAGTCTCAAACACACATTAACAAACAGATGCACATTATGTACGCCCAGAAACTCAAATAAACTCACATTCAGTACACACAGAAACAGTGCTGTGGCCAAGAATCCTGGGCCCAATGAAAAGATATATGTCTGGGCCCCTTTACCTATAGACAACACTGACATTGTTACAATCAGGGGGCCCTGCCAACCCATGGGCCTCATGAACCATACCCACCTTTCCGACCCTGCAAAGAGAGACAGTGTTGTGAACACACACACGTCTATATTAAACTGGCCCGCATACAGTGTCTCACACACACACACAACCCTATATTACACTGGCCCGCATAGTGTCTCACAAACACACATATTAACTTACACACACCCCAATATTACACTGGCCCATATACAGTGTCACACACACACCCCTATATTACACTGGCCCACATACTGGCCCACATACAGTGTCACACACACACCCCTATATTACACTGGCCCACATACTGGCCCACATGCTGTGTCACACACACACAACCCTGTACTACACTGGCCCGCATACAGTGTCTCTCACACACACATGTCAATATTAAACTGGCCCGCATATTCTCTCACACACACAAACCCTATACTACACTGGCCCGCATAGTGTCTCACACACACACACACACACACACACATATTAACTTACACACACACGTCAATATTACACTGGCCCACAGACAGTGTCACACACACACCCCTATATTACACTGGCCCACATACTGGCCCACATACTGTGTCACACAGGGAGTTCACCATTGGATATTACCTTGGCCGGTAGTAGATTTGCACCTGTTTGATTTGATTCCTGGATATCGGGAGGGGATAGATCCGGGACCCGTCTTTTTAGCTAGGTTGCGGTCGGTGTATGGAGGGTGTATGCATGTGTACATGGATGGGGCTAAAGATCCAAGGACGGGACGGGTTAGAGGTGTGTTTAAGGAAAGGACCAGTGGACGGGAAGTCGTGAGGCGTCAGGGGCTGGTGGGTAGAGTGGTGATTTTCTCTGATTCATGTGCAGTGTTGAAAAGCTTGCATTCGTGTAGTTCACGTAGTAGACAGGACCTGGTGTATTAGGTGCTGTTGATCCTTGATAGGGTGTTGAAGAATGGGTGTCAGGTGAGTTTCTAACATTGTCCTTACTGGCAAGCTGACATTATTAGAAGCTGGCAGTGGTAGCAAAACTTGCGAAGAATGTCTGCTGGATAGATACTGTCAGTAACTATAGCCATGTCTGCTCTTACTGTATAGCTAGACACATTTACACCAATAGGGCAATTACTAACAACGATGTGAGGATAGCTAGGCAGCTAGCATTTTAGCTAACTTTACTTATCTAAGAGAAGAATTGCCACATCAGAGTCAAAGTTTAATGCTGTTTGCTCCATGAGTTCCATCCATCGTGGATAGGCAGCACCAATGTTCAGTCTGAAAGGCATCCATCCCTCTCTTTTACCAGATTTATTTTGATCTAAACTGTATTTTCTTAGGTACCGTTACATTCTGAACCTCAACCATTTAAAAAAAATAAAATTGGCTAGCGTCTTTTGCTGCTTGATCCACAAAATGAGAGTAGCCACTTCTTTATTTTGTCCAGCCTCAGCTCTTAGTTTGTTACGTCAAATGCGTCCATTCCTGTGGGCAGGATAACATTTCCCGCCAACCACTTTTTGTTCCTATGGGGCAGTACAGCGTATACAGAGGTTTTTCAAAAGCGGCTCTGGGACCATCTGAAATGGTAGGAATTGCTCTACAATCCAGATGAATAGAACAGCGATGTGTCAATACAAAGAACTTACGTACTTTGGCTTTAAGGCTAGCTTTGCAGTGTGCCTTGGACGAAACTGATAACCCCAGCTGTCCAAGTTCATTTCCAGATATGTCAGCTGTCAATCAGAACTGTTCATGTTAAAAAGCGATCAGTGGCTAATTATTGCCATATGGAATTATGTGACCTCTACAGGGGTCTCACTTCAGTCATGCACAAAAATACACACACACACTCAACACAGATGAAACACTGAAGTGAACATCCAGTACACACACAAAACACACACATTGATTTGTTGTAGTAGTCTTTTGTGATCACACTTCTGTTTTCATTAATACATGAATAGGACTCCACTGCATTAACAGTACCAGATGAATCTGATTGATTGTCATGTCATGAAAACAAACATATTCTCCTGAGGAGAGTCATTAGTCACTAGATAAAAATGAATCACACAGTTTCTGTCCAGGCATCAAGGGTTTATAGTTTTCCCTGTAATTATTTAGAAAGAAAGAACCATTGTTTCCTTCTGTTGAATCTTTATTCCAAAAGTTTTACAAGGGTTGAGTGTACATATTCTCAGATTTTATATGAGGGTATTGGTTTACATATTGGTTTCAAAGATAAGGTGGTGTGCTGTGGATCTTTGGTTGTTCCTTTTTCTTCTTCACACATGTCAGTCTTTGTCTCATCCTATCCACAATACCTTTTACAAGAACTCTGCAGCCTATTTTAGGGTGGTGGTTTGCAACTTGGTTTGCATCTGCTGAAGGTATTGACTGATACATCCACACCTACCATCTCGAGAATATTCTTGATCTGTTTGCAGTTATTGTTGTTTTATTTTATGGTGAGCATTTTCCATCCATCCAAAGTAGATGTCTTCCTTACCTGGTCTTTTGTGATTGCAGAGGTCAGCAGCAATTTCCTTCTTTTAAATGATATTCCAATCTGCTGTCTTTGGTAAGCCCATGGTGTTTGGTATATTTTCAGCCACATAATGGCTTCCTTCACTTTGATTGACATCTCTTTGGTCCTTGCGTTGACAGACACACATAGCAGCTTACAATGCCAAACTAAAAGTCTAGAATCAAGACTAGATAATGAAAGCTTTCTTACACTTGTACAAATGAAGTGACAAGACACACCTGACCTACCAGAAACACTTTATGTATGCAAAGAATAAAGTGTTCTCATTTCAAAATGGCGAAAACCAATATGCACACAAAGACCCTGCAAAAAATATATAAGGTATCCTCATAGTAATTGTTTGATTTCAAATTCAGGCTTTTTAAATATAAATCATCACTCCCCCAACCAGGGTGCTTTATGACTCCAAGCTCCATCAGAGATCCACAGGGACATGCAACTGTTTGGATTTACAGAACGTTGGAAGAAGGGGCAGAGTCGCTTAAACATCGGTCTGTGAGGCAGCATTGTCTTCTTGTCGTATTCCAGGGCACCTTTGTCATTTCGGCTAATAATGAGCAATAGATTTGCAAGTGCTACTGTATATTTAGATTTATTAAAGACATTGGGAGAAATCTGCAATCTGATTGGCTTTGACCCTCGGTTTCCAAGCCTTTGACTATTCCAGAATTAGTATAATCACTCACTGAAATAGTATGTGGCATCAAAGTATTAATACATAAAATCTGAGCCTTTACCAAGGTTATACAGTACAAGGCTATGTGAGACCAAGGAAACATTTTCCAGTGTTGCGGCCAAACAGCTTTTCAGCTCTCCATTACCCTTTGCAAAATATAAAATAGATCAGTGCAGGCCGAATCAATGCACTATTTGACATATAGCGCAGTGCACTGGTCCCATAATATGTGTTGTTACATTAACTCAGTACATTAACTCTGAGCTCCTGACGGAATCCAAAATAATGGCGGGATATCGAACCAGTGGTTATGTAATCTAAAGACTAATCTAGTACACCCACAGTCCAATAAAAAAGTTTCCAAGCTTGTTATAACTACAGGGTTTGAGTAATCTCAGACATTATTTTTTTTAAAGAGTTCAGCCAGTCTATGCAAAGTACTTGTTTGTGTCAATTACAATTGGTTACAAACTGTAGTAGGCGCAAAAGAAATTGAGAGTTGATGGTTAATGTAAATATGAGCTAATTGTTTAGTCTAGCTAACTGTTAGATTTTGGCCTCTTTTGATCCGTGAACAAAATCATAAAACCGGAAAGTCTTTAGGTGTTAAATGTTCTCCAAATAATCAAAAGATAACACATCTTTTATGCCAAAACACATAGGAGGCAGTTATTTATTACACAGCTCACCATTGGTTCTGAGACCACTAAACAGTAAATACATTCTCCAATCATATATGTGCATTGTATATTCCAACCTCCCTATGGCCTTGTATGGTGTCTATGGGTCTATTAATGCGTCTTATGACACTCATATGCACACACACAAAAACACAATGTCTTGGAGTTGCTAGCAGGAGGTATGGACAGGAGGTATGGACAGGATGTATGGACAGGATGTGCGGGCCTCATCAGAAATTTTACCATTGCCTTTTGTTCAGTTTCAGTTAGTACTCTCATGTGTCATGTCAAGCTTAATTTCCTTACTTTTCATGCTCATGATCTCACATAACCATGATGGCCTTTGCAACAACTACTCGTGACCAGATACTTTTCAGTCGTGTGTTCATGTCATGGCTTGCTAGTTACTTTATCCACTCATCTCTGACTAAAGGAAGATAACTGACAGAAATGTAACTGAAAATGAAAGCTGTTTGCAACATTGATGGTATTCAGCTGTGTGCAACATTCTGCTATGGTCAGGGCACATTGGACACATTGCCTAGGATGAGTTTAGGAGCTGAAAGTACTGAAAGATAGCAATTCTATGTTTGTTTACATTTTAAATGATTCTCCTGTGTTTTTCTCATCTCTGCATGTATTTTTGCTTTTGAAACATCACAAATGTTTGGAGAATTTCTATCTTTGATACTTGTACTGTAATTGTAATACTCTCTTTATATATTCAATTAAATTGTTGACTGACATTGCCTAGTTTAAACATATTTCTGCACCAGAGCTTTTGTGATATCCATCAGCTTTGGTATATAGCATGGACGCACCCATGTTGTTAAACACATGTTTTTACAAGATTTTATCACAATAGCTAGATTCATGTCTCTCAGCATGTGTGCAGTTTTTCATTACTCTTAATCTGCTCAAAAGATATCAACTGTTATAAACATTTACATTTTGTACTGCACCTGTGTGGTCAAGCTGAAAGAGCCTGTATATATTGAGCCTTGAGATTGCTTTGAACATGTGTACCAATTTTGTAAAATGAATATCCATGTCTGATTAATATGCATTTATGTACCAGGCCACGCCCACTAATGTTTGTTGGTCACTGGTGGCTATGTTTTTTTATGAACTTGTCTTGCTCGACATGCATTGAGAGAGCTTGGTCCTTAGTTAACAAATATCCAGTTACATAAAGATTTGGTTGGATATGAGTAGCGTTTTAACTGATTTTCACAAAATCCAAAATGGCACGCCAGCGACTCCTTTTCAAGACTCTAGGTCACATGGGGTGGTGAGCTTTGAAATTAAAACTTTGGAGGCTTATCACAGTGGCACCATGAGGCCAATTTGCAAGGCATTGCATCAGAAGTTGTGGCCATGCTTGCTAGAGCCCTAATAAGTGGTTAAATGAGAAAAAAAGGAGTCACGACTGCAGTACAACACAGATTGGAGAAACCCATGTCACTGCAGTCACATGTCAAAACCTCCACAGAATTTCACTCAGTCAGTTAGTTTAAGTTGTTACAATTACTATTAACTTCCTGGTTGCTTCTATGAATATTAGCATGGTAAACTTTGTCTAGCAGTGTTGCGCCCCAGAAGTCTGTTACAACCTGTTACTTGATCAAAAGACCTGTATGTTCGTTTCAACTTCCCAAAGAGGTCTACTTCCACTGTGTTGTGAAAACCTGTTATTCATGTTTTTATATTTTCTTTTGCCGGATTGGAGTCATTGTTTTCATTATAGGTACTGTCTAGCTAGACTAAAACTTCACGGGCTACAAGCTTCAGTAGGTACATTATAGTAAGCCTAAATTAAAACAGTTTCTATTGCGATGGATGAACTTCACTGAAGTTCCTCTCGATTTTGATTTACATACAGTAGTTCACGTAGCGTAGTGGAAACAGCTGTGGTGTGGTTGGAGTCATTGGTTTCATTACTGTATAGCTATTAGGTAGCCATCTACAGTGATCTCTTTCTAATTTAATGTGTACAATGTAGTGTAGCGACCCTGTTATACCTGTTGTTGATTTGGATTTTAGCTAATGTAGGGAACTCGTTTCGAGGACCATGGAGTTTTGACTAATTGGTTTAACAATGCAGAAGTAAATGGACACCACAAATCTCTACAAACGTATCACATGTAACAACACCTTCTGTTTAAATAGCGTAGTGCTTAAAGATTCTGTTTACCACATAAGAAACCGCAGATCGAATCCAACCAGGATCAACAACATTCACCCCTTCTAACCACAGGCCGGCAGAATGTTTTGGACAAGTCTTTTGTTTGTCTTTTGTTTGTTTTCTGGTTGTTATTACCAAAAGAGTTGAAAGACAGGATAAATCTCCTAATTAGGCTAGCTAGCTGGCTGGCTATTGTTCGCTTGATGAATCTCAGCAATGGCTGCTTTCTTATCAAGAAGATATCACTATATTATGGAAATAACAGGGTTTGGAATGAATTAATTGCTGTTGAGAACTAATGTGTGGGGTTCTTTTGTGCAGTAGCGGAAGCAGAGGCTTTAGTCAAGTGGGTGCCACATGTAGGTTGTTCAGGAGTATGGCAGGCTACAGAGAGGACATCAGGGTCAGCCACTCCACTGCCAACACCTGGCATCCCACGCTAACTAGAGCCTCAGGAGTACATCAGAGACGACAAGCCGACTAAAACATCACCTGGCATCCCACAATACCGTGAGGCTAAGGACTACATCAGAGATGTCAAGCCAAATAAATCAACATCAGTCAGTCATAAAGAGAGTCAGGGGATTAGTGGGAGATGCATAAACAACAGACACATTTTACTTTTTCAGAGGGAATTTTTACAAATAAGAAGTTAGCTACTGTTTCTTAAGTGCAGGGAGCAGGATTTCAATGCACTGTAGGTCACTTCTGACCAGGATCATTGTAATCAGGCTGTTCTGGGCGTGGCCTGGCTTTGTCTAAGACCAAGCGGGAATAAACTGCCTTAGGCAGACAATGTAGGGAGGGTGATAATGAGGGTACACACACATGCACGAGCACACACACACCCCACACACACACACACACACACACACAAATACACACTGGGAAGAGTAAACATTTAAATGGTGATTCTGAATGGAGCCGGGTAAGGGACAATTATGGGTGTGTGAGTCTAATTAAGCCATTCACTTTACTGCACTAAGTCACAACGAGGGCCAGGAAATGACAGGAAAGTAACAGGATATACAAATAATAGAGGGCATTTGCAGTGCAAAACTATGAAAGAAATAATGAAATATCTTGAAGCAGATTATGAGTAAAAAACGGGATAGAGAGATGTATGAAGAGATACAGGGATAGAGAAAGTGAGACAGCAGAGGTGTAAGAAAAAGAGAGCGACGGAGAAAGGAAAGGGAGAATGGTATGAGGTAACTTGATCCCCAGTACCCGATAAAGCTAAATGTATTTTGGAGTGAACAGAAACAGCTCTGTGTCACCACGCAGAACTAGAACTAGGCCTGCACAGCTGAGAAAAAAAGAGAAGGGCCGAGGAGAGAAAGTCAAATGATTTATTGAATCAAATTATTATCAAATAATTTCCTTATTTTTGTCTTGTTGTCATGCCTGCCCACACTAGACAGTAGACACACTGTATCGTGTTGCTTTTAACATTTTAAGAAACACAAGACCTACAAAACATCATTGTACTTAAACATTTGCAGGATAGCAATCATTAACTCCTTGGTGATAGACACTCTGGTATATTTTTATATATAAGGTTATTTAAGCGCTGATGCTAATGTTTAAAGATATAAACAATCTTAGACACCTGGTTAAATAAAGGACAAATAAAGGCAGTTATCTTGATAGAATAACAGAGAGTACACACACACTGAGGAGAACCCATTCTACAGCCAATAACCATAATTGACTTCACAGATGCCTGACCTTCCACAAGGAGTCACTGTTGTGTCAAATGACAAGGCAAACCCATCCAACATCCACATGTACATCCCAGGCAGCCAAATGATGCCATCCTATGCTGGATCCTCTGTTGCAATGATCAAGATTCAACTTGGTGGGGAGCGTGACCTTGCAAATGTAGCATAATACATTTCTTGATATAGCACCACCATCATGCCAATTAGTGTAATATTGTAAATGCCAAATCTTTATGGCAAGACACATCATTTACCCCGATTTTGTTAAAATCCTATTTGTCTCTGAGTTATTGTGTGTGTGTGTACACAATTGTACACACACACACACACAGATAGACATGAAATTGCATGTTATTGCTCCATCATCAGGCAAGTATTCATGTTAGAATTGGGCCCGTGGTGTCATTGAGATGTCAGGCGTCACACACCGCAAACGTTAGGCTCCCCCCTTCCTGGTTTCATCATGGCAACACTGAAATAACATGGAAATTGTATTGTTTGTCTTGTTTTTGTCTTTTTCAACTGTCTTAACATGGAGCCAATCTCAAGGGACTGGAGCTACCACCGCAATTCTAGAAGGAACTAGTAGTAGTGTAAGTACAGCTCTGAACCACTGCGCCTCAACCACATAGTGAGGACTGCAATTAGGCCAAGCCCAAAATATTGAGAAAACAAGACGGAGACTCAAACAGCTTTTATATCAGCCGTACAACTCACAGACTTAAACTTAAAATCACACACATACATACAAGTGGAGGACAGCAAGAGAAAAGCAACACAATAAAAACACAGTAGATTTTTTAGGGTTGTGCACATAAAGATGCTTGGTTGGACTCACGCTAGAGCATTTAGTGCCTCTCTCAGAAAAAAAGGTTTTGTGCAATATCCTTCAACCCTTCGTTGACTTTTTATCTAGAGGGGTTAGTAATGCCTACATTTGCTGCAAATTAAATGTATTTAAAATGTTTTAAACTGGAGAAATAAAGGTACACATTTAATGTATTTAATAAAAAAAATATTCATTTTATTTATTTATTGGCATTAAAATAAAAGATTATCTAAAATCAGACACTTTTGGTTTATATGTGTTCATTTAAATTCCTTAAATTCTCATTCAATACCATTTAAGTTTCCATTCATACATGAAATGCTTTCCGATTTAAATATTTTGGGAGTTTTTCCAAGTTTGTATTTCCTGAAGACATATAGACAGCATTAGGATTAAATACACTATATCCTCGTGAACTTCCTTTAATCCCTATGGTCTAACCAACAGCACAGAGTACATACTGAAGTGTGACATACATTTCCCCCTTTATGATTGTCTCAATTTAGCATATCTCTGTCACTGAATGTTTTCATAATCTTCCTAATATTAAAAAAGCTAGTCATTATTAGACAGCTAATAACAAAAAATGTGTATACTTGTGCTTATTTTATTTATTTAATTTTAAAAAACACAGCATGATCTGCTTGTTTCAGGTCCTGCCACACCATTTTAACTGCATATAGGTTTGGCCTTTGACCATAGGTAATTCCAAAAAAAGACTTCCTGCTTTTGTTTTGGCATATTGCAGGAGCATGTCCCATGTGCACTTCAGCTTTAACTCACAGACAGATCTACTTTTCTCTTTAAGACATTCTTATTTAGAATTCTCTGATATCTGTCTTTAGATAAGAACATTCTTCTAGTCTTGACAGGTGCTTCCAGGTGTGTTTTGGCAAACTTAAGTGGACTTTTGACATGCTGTTATGTCTGGGTAAAACCAAACACTGTATTCCACGTTATTCAATGCAATATAAAAGATTAACTGGGGGGTGGGGGTGAGTTATCTGTTCACTCAGGTTTTCTTTAATAATATTAGGTTTTAGTTAAATATCTATTATTGTTCAGTGAAGGAAATAGAGAGAATTTTGAAAAAACAGTTGTTTTTTTTACGCGAACAAATACTTTTTAATTGAACTGTACTGTGTAGTGTAGAACCATTGAAAGCCTTTGCTTAATGCAGAAATACTTTCTGTGTTTGTGTACATAGACTTAATTGTGTTTGCTGGGCCATGCACAATCTTTATTTCATTTAATTTTAATCACAAAGCAGGATAATCTGTTCTTTCCATTGATGATGGCAGAGGGCGCATAATGCTTCCCTGTTGCCTGTCCCTCCCAACATTCCTTGCGGTCGGAGAGATCTCTAAGCCCTGACAGGCATCATAAACTTGCTATAACCCTACTTAGTATTCGGCCCAGTTGTACGCTATAATCAGATGAGTGTAATTGCTGGGCAGGTCAGATGTAAACAGTGGTCTCCCTAACCTATATACATGTCCTTTCTCTGACCTGTATATAAACTGTCCTCTTCCACATCAAGACTTGGGACTATAGAGAAGGCCTGAGGCCCCTAAAGAAGTAATTGTCAATAATTAATATTATCCCAGCACAAGTTGTTATTATGATCAGCGTACCGTGACATTGAGGGCACCGTGTCTTCAAAAATGAAATGCGTTTCAGCGGATTGCTGTGGGGTTATTTAGCTCCACTACTAACCATCCGTGACGAATCCTACAACTTAGATTAGAGCTGGTAAACATCTAATCCATTTGAATTCACTTCCATTTCTCAGCGTTTTTATTGTTGCAAAACGTGGAGCCCCTGAAGAAGCTCGGTAGTTGTTCTGTTTCTGTCATTGCCAGTCAGTGGCGAAGTGATACACATTCCACAGAAAACAATGAATGTGATAAGATTCAGTACTCCGCGTGTGGACCATTTACAGTGTTCCACAACTACATTCCTTCAGTGCAAATGGGCATCCCTTTGCTAATTCCCCCGCCAGTTCGGCTCTATACACTATGTGAGGGTGAGGGTGAGACAGTATATTCGATTTATTTTGAGGTGCCATATTTTGCATCAGTGGTTTGCGGACCGTCGTAATAACATAGAAAAATTAGAAATCTAATATTAGACACTGTTCCGACCTGCTGAGTCAGAGCTAAGGGGAAAGCAGAGCCCGTAGGTGGGCCGTAAGACGCTGTCCAAACTCTTGTTTAAGCTATGCCCAAGATGGTGGATGCTATTTGGAGCTACACATGGAAACTTGACTGGACGTGTTCAAATATTTCATACATTTAATATGAAGGGGATTATATTAAACATAGAGGGGTTATATTAAACATAGATCTTATTTTGCCCCATTATCCTTCACAAACCTCACTATCCTTCACAATCCTCACTATAATTCACTGTCCTTCAATGTCCTTCACTGTCCTTCACTTTAATTCAATATCCTTCACTGTCCTTCACTATAATTCACTGTCCTTCAATGTCCTTCACTGTCCTTCACTTTAATTCAATATCCTTCACTGTACTTCACTATAATTCAATATCCTTCACTGTACTTCACTATAATTCAATGTTCTTCACTGTACTTCACTATAATTCAATATCCTTCACTGTACTTCACTATAATTCAATGTTCTTCACTGTACTTCACTATAATTCAATGTTCTTCACTGTACTTCACTATAATTCAATGTCCTTCACTGTACTTCACTATAATTCAATGTCCTTCACTGTACTTCACTATAATTCAATGTCCTTCACTGTACTTCACTATAATTCAATGTTCTTCACTGTACTTCACTATAATTCAATGTCCTTCACTATCTTCACTATGCATATCAAGCAAAAAATGCATTATTTCTTCCAACAGAATAACTTGTGTATACTTGCTTGTGTCTAACGCCAGGACATCCGTGTATGGGAGCTCAGAAGAGAACAACAGGAACAGGCTGAACATTTATCCATCTGCTAAGTGTGTGTGTGTGTGTGTGTGTGGGTATACAGTATGTGTGTGTATCAATCATGTGTGTGCCATTTCATAGTGTGTGTCTGTCAGTACTGTGTGTGTGTGTGTGTGTGGGTATACAGTATGTGTGTGTATCAATCATGTGTGTGCCATTTCATAGTGTGTGTCTGTCAGTACTGTGTGTGTGTGTGTGTGTGTGTGTGTGTGTGTGGGTATACAGTATGTGTGTGTATCAATCATGTGTGTGCCATTTCATAGTGTGTGTCTGTCAGCACTGTGTGTGTGTGTGTGTGTGTGTGCATATGTGTAAATGGTTCATGAGGATGTTTGCATCCAAGTTGGGCGTTTTTAAATGTCCTAGACACTGTTACCTCCCACTGACATGATTTAAGAGAACCTGGATTCTCCATGACAATTCCAGCCTTTGCCAAACATACACACATGAACATAAACAACCCAACACAGAGACATACACACCCAGCCGTGCACTATGTGACTTTTAAAGTTATCACAACTTGGATGTGCTCACATTTACTCTGTCATTACTTCCATCCGCAACTCCAGGATGTGGGTGCCTATATTACATGATGGTTCCCTGCTTGATCCTGCACAGCCTTCCTCTGTTGTTCTTAGGTGTTTTTGTTGCTTTTTTGGTCTTGGTGTCCTATGCTGGGTGCCTCACAGCCCCCTCACACTAAACAAGCTAAATGTCTGACACAGGTTGGGAGAATGGAACAGCAAATAATGATACTGCTCACACTACAATAAGACCTCATTCCTCGGCTTCCAGCCCAAGTAATTAGGATTTAACCCTGATTATGAAAATGTGTCTGGGACAGGATAATTGTGTAAAGATCAAATAGTCCAAGCCAGGCGTTAGAGCCGGAGCTTATACAGCCACACGTTTACAGGGCCAACAGTGAGATGGACCTCTCCCTCAAAAGGGCTTGTGTAGATTGTGCGTGCCGGTGTGCGGGCATGTGAGCCTGCATGTTTCATTGCACACAGAAGGAGAGGACAGTCTTTGACTGAGAGGAAGTGTCAGACCGAGTGTGTTCCTGTTAATCAAGCAGAGGCTTATGCAATAACTCAGACTCTGCCAATGTACCAGCCTCACAACAGAGAGGCAAACAGAGAAACACAAAGAAAGAGAGAATGGGAAAAAGAGGGGGAGAGAGATAGAGCATGGAAAAAGAGGGAGAGATATAGAGTGGGAGAAAGAGGGAGAGAGGGAGGCAATTGTACTGTATTAACATATGTGATAAGGGTGACTGAAATTGAATGGACTTCCTAGAAAAGGATAAAGAATAAAATTATGTCCAAAGCTAAGCTCTGTCCTTTTGACACGCACAGACGACTAGAATCAGACACTAGAATCAGACACTAGAATCAGAAACTAGAGTCAGACACTAGAGTCAGACACTACAGTCAGACACTAGAATCAGACACTACAGTCAGACACTAGAATCAGACACTAGAATCAGACACTAGAATCAGAAACTAGAGTCAGACACTAGAGTCAGACACTAGAATCAGACACTAGAATCAGACACTACAGTCAGACACTACAGTCAGACACTAGAATCAGACACTACAGTCAGACACCAGAATCAGACACTAGAATTAGACACTAGAATCAGGCACTAGAGTCAGACACTAGAATCAGGCACTAGAGTCAGACACTAGAGTCAGACACTAGAGTCAGACACTAGAGTCAGACACTAGAGTCAGGCCACATGGGTAGTCCTTTTGTGTGTAGTGCACAAGAGCATGTTCATGGATATACTGTATTTGGACAGGGATCAAGGTGTGTGTGTGTGTGTGTGTGTGTTTGCGGGCGCGTGTACTGCAGGGAATGTAATGCCATCAGTGACACTCATGCGTGATATTTGCACACATCTGTAACATTTCCACGCTGGTGTCAGTCACGCACAGCACTGACTAATTCAACTGGTATACACCATAGTTCAACTTGCCCTGTTGCAACAATGTCCCACAAATGTCTTGAAGGTTAATATATGTAAATTATCCAATGATAAACAGCTTAGGGTCTACTCAATCTGTACCACAGATGTTCAAGTTTTACAGTGGGATTGGAATGTAAAGGCGATGTTGCACTCGGCTGCATATCGGCTTAATGAGTAATTTCCTTCAAACGTATATTGCAATGTGTACAGCCTGGTAATCTGTAATGTGTGCATAAACCCCTAGGAGATATTCAGAGCAGTTTTTTTGTATAACTCATTCCTCCTCTAACTAGGCAGCAGCTACTCTTCCTGGGGTCCAAACACAAATCAAAATGTTCCAGAATAGACATAAAATGCATAACAGTGCAGAAAAGCCTAACAGGGCTACATAAACGCAATAGAAAAAACGACTGAATGGATGACATTAACATACATAATGCGTGTCCACACTGTACACATGGTCTACACGAGCCTTCAGCATGTCTACACGAGCCTTCAGCATGTCTACGCCCTGCTAATAGACTAACAGTGAGGCAGTGAGTATCTCCTCCACTCAAGCGAGAAGGGACGGACACGCATATCACTGACACTAACCCTCTGTGTACATCTAAGGGCTGCATGTGCTGCTTGGTTCTGAACGAACTGTCATGTCTCTGGGTTCTTCCTTTGCCGGATCGGAACCACTCTGGTGTGCAGTAGTCCATCTGTGACAGTACCCTTAAAACTTGGGTCGTGTCAACCGAAAAGTCAAAACACTGCTTTGTTGCCAGTTAGTCCTGGCATTTTCCAAACCACTTAATATATTCATTCATCAAATCATTCATCCCTATATTTGATTGAAAATAGTACAAAGACAACATTTCAAATGTTGAAACTGAGAAATGTTATTGTTTTTGGAAAAAGCATATGGGAACTGAAAAGACCAATTGCTGTAGTTTTGAAAGTGAAATGTTTACCCATTCTTGCTTGATATAGGATTGCAGCTGCTAAACAGATCAGGGTCTCCTTTGTCATATTTTTCTTTTCATAATGCGCCAAATGTTTTCAATGGGGGACAGGTCTGGACTGCAGGCAGGCCAGTTTAGCACCTGTACTCTTTAACTATGGAGCCATGCTGTTGTAATAAGTGCAGAATGTGGTTCGGCATTGTCTTGCTGAAATAAGCAAGGCCTTCACTGAAAAAGATATGGTCTGGATGGCAGCATATGTTGATCCAAATCCTGTATATATTGTTCAGCATTAATGGTGCCTTCACTGATGTGCAAGTCAACCATGCCATGTGCACTAATGCACCCCCATACCATCACGGATGTTGGATTTTGCACTATGCGTTGATAATAAGCTGGATTGTCTCTCTCCTCTTTAGTCCAGAGGATGCGATGTCCATGATTCCCAAAAAATAATTTAGACCATAGGACAGTTTTCCACTCATTCCATATTGAATGAGCTCGGGACCAAAGAAGGTGACGGTGTTTCTCAATCTTTCTCCGGATTCTCAGAATCTTAATGATATTACGTATCGTATATGATGAGATACCCTAACCCTTAGCAATTGAGAAACATTATACATTGAGAAACATTATTCTAATATTGTTGCACTATTTGCCTGTGCAGTCTTTCCCAGAGTGGTGAAGCTCTCCCTATCTTTACTTCTGAAAGACTCATCCTCTCTGTGGGGCTGTTTTTATACCCAATCATGTTATTGAAATGTTGCCAATTAACGTAATTAGTTGTGAGATGTTCCACCAGGTTTTTATTTGCATTACACAACTTTATTTATGCATATATATTGTACGCCTTTTATGAGAATATATGTTGTAAAACATATATATTTGGTTTGATCAACGCATATGTACAAAATATACAAGTATTGGCCATTTTATATATATCAGATGGAAATATGTAATTAACATATATGATCATGTATTGTAAAATATATGTTACATCTTTTTATGTATATGGCCATATATTAGATTTCAGTATGAGATGAAAGTGGCCATTCATTTTACAAGAAACAATAACATTTCTCGGTTTCAACATTTAATATGTTGTCTTTGTATTATTTTCTATTGAATATAGGGTTTAAATGATTTTCATATCATTGCATTCTGTTTTTATATCCATATCAATCTGTGTCCCAATTATTTTGGAAACGGGGTCATACTTTAAAAATTAAAAGCATCATTTTAGCCAGGCCCTAGTTTATGCTATTGTACGTCATATTTTAGTAGGAGGCTGCTACAGAACAGTCAATATACTTGCTGTTATTTATGAAAGATTAATTAAATATTGATGAGAATACCCTCAAACTAAATCTGAGAGTCAGCACTTTAACCATATTTTGTCATAAACTGATCAGCCATAACATTATGACCAATGACAGGTGAAGTGAATAACACTGATAATCTCGTTATCATGGCACCTGTCAGTGGGTGGGATATAACAGTCTGCAAGTGAACATTCTGTCCTCAAAGTTGATGTGTTAGAAGCAGGAAAAATGGGCAAACGTAAGGATCTGAGCAACTTTGACAAGGCCCAAATTGTGATGGCTAGATTTCAATTTGACCCTTGTTGCATCTCCAAAACTGCAGCCCCTTGTGGGGTGTTCCCGGTCTGAAGTGGTCGGTACCTATCAAAAGTGGTCCAAGGAAGGAAAAGTGGTGAACCGGCAACAGGGTCATGGGTGGCCAAGGCTCATTGATGCAAGCAGGGAGTGAAGGCTGGCCCGTCTGGTCCAATCCAACAGACAAGCTACTGTGTCTCAAATTACTGAAAAAGTTCATGCTGGTACTGATAGAAAGGTGTCAGAACACACAGTGCTTCGCAGTTTGTCACGTATGGGGCTGCGTAGCCGCAGACAATATTAGGCAGGTGGTCACAACGTTATGGCTGATCGGTGTATGCAGCTGTGTACTCAAAATAAATGTCAAACTTTTGCATGCATTCTGGTCCAGGTAATCATTCCAGGTAATAAGGTAGATTATTTAGAAACAGTATGGGAACCAAATCATCAAATCATCCTTTACTAATGCTGCAGAAATCTGATCTAATGCAATAGCTATTGCCAAAGGATCTAGTGGTCAAAATATAGTAACAATATCAAGAAAAAGCAATATCAACAAAAGGCCTAAAATAGTATGAAGTATAAGTGATCATACAGACAATTCTTTAATTCTTTCTTTGACAAGGATGTGAAAAAATAAAACAGGATCTTTGTATGTAATGTACGTTGTATGCAGATTATCCTCCCTGTCTGACATCCATTTTTTAGTGCCCAGTTCTTCATCCCATTTACCTTGAAAGAGACATTGCCTAATGCGGTCACAGATAAGCATGCCCCATTAAAACACTGTCTGTATGAGACTCCAATCACCCTGAACAGATGTGGAGATAAGAAACATTTATGGCAGAGAGAGAATTCAGAGAAGGAAAAGCCAAGTCTGGCTGAACAGAAGATTGGCAAAAGCATTGAAAATGCAATAACTAAAGAAAAGTAAATATTAAACTATTTTACTAAACTGAGATTAACAGGAAAATACTTTTCCAGTTCTTCATCTGGTGTATTTATGCAAATTATGTTAATTCACACAGTCAAAAGCAATTTGTGCATAAGAGTTTAAAGTTGTATTAACTTTAACTTGTGAAACAAGAATTGTTTGTTTTGTTTGTCTCTAGCATGAACGGTTCAATAAATATTGTTAATAATTTTGCGAAATCCAATTAAACAAATTACATTAACCAACATAACCATAGACCGATGCATGTTTAAGAATTTGAAGTTGGGATTGCCTAAACCTAAGAGACCACTCAACAATGATCACAAATACTGTGATTGTATGTGTCAATGGGTTAAAAAACTATAACTTATATAAAAATCTTCTTATCAAGATACCAAATTGGTGGCAGTCTGGATGTATAGAAGTTTCATGTTTCCTGTAATAGAACCCTAATCCTAAAATGTATGGTGGGCAAAATAAATTGCAATAATTATCATATCAATGATATGACAGAATTCTTGAGCCATGGTTTGCCTTTGGCAAGCACACCTAATTATGTAAAGAACAATATTAAAAAGCTCTGGAGAACTGTTAATGACATTTCTAGCAAAAATGATAACTCAGCTCCATCCTGCATTTAGGTAGACTCTTCATACCAAAACCCTTGGATATTGTCGAACACTTTAATTACTTTTTGTTGATAAGATTAGCAATCTTAGGACTAACATACCAACAACAAACGCTGAGCTTTCATATTCATGCATTACTAACCAGATAATAAAAGACAAGCGTGCTGTAGTTTGGAATTCTGAAAAGTTAATATAGTAGGGTGAAAAAAGTGTCTTATTCATCAATCAAATCAAATTTTACAGAGCAGTTAATGTGGTAACACACTTTAAAAAAAAAACATTAAATGTGAAGGCACACAGAACGTAGTGTAATACTAACAAAATAACAATTTCTATCATTATTGCATATCGTGGGGCAGGTGAACCTGTTACAATATTACTAGAATCTGTAACAATATTACTTCTACAATTGATATGAAAGGCTGATTCATGACTCCCTCCAACTTTCAAAAGGAATATTGTTCTGAAGATAGACAGTCATTACTCCTCAATTCTTATTCTTCTTTCCTGTATAGCTATGTATCACTAACACTATATCATCAAATGAATTATGTAAGTTTTTTCAGAATAGCATATATATATTTTTAGCAGGTTATCTGTTTCATGACACTTGTTTCTTAAGTGACATAGGTTTTAATTTGAGGTATTTCTTTGCCTTTTTCTGGCTTGCCTGTTCTTTTGTCTGTATTATCCTTGTAGGCCCGGGGTATTAAGTAATATGAAGCAGCTGCCATTTGCACGATATCTGAATTGTCTAGCACAATCATGGTTTGGAGTCATCCAATATAGTTGCCTTGCCTCATCATGCTGTCTCCTGGCAGTGGCCTAGGAGATTGCTCAATAATGGCTGTTGGCAAAAGAATGTGTTTTTCAGGCACGTAGGGATTCTGAAATACATTTTCCGGGTTTAAAGTAACAAGCAGACAACAACACGCAATGTGCTTTGGAGGACATGTTTCAATGTCCAATTACGAGTCCCCTGGGAATTACAAAAAAGGTATCACAAATTGGCATCACGGAATTAGGGAGAAAAATGAAAAATATTTCAATTGAAAAATATATAAATAAGCCACCAATATGTTCCAGCAAAAGCTAGTTTGCTAGCTCCGGTAACTCGATTTTTGACTTCTGAACCTTGACACAATGAACTGTATTGATTGATGGGTCACTCTGTCCAAAGATAATGTCTCTGCTTCACATTTCTGAAGATATGAGTATAAACAGTCCCAGGAAATGAACAACAGCTATTTAAACAGACATTCTACCAATAAACATATACCCTACAATAGTTATGGCCAAACGAGGCTTCATTAGCATTTTTTTAGCAGCAGGATATTATGCTGGCAGCACTCAGATTTTATTTTTCAAAATAAAAGCCATCATTGAACTTTAGAAGGCAATATAGTTAACAATCTTGTCTGTGGAAAAGAACAGAAAAAACATTACAAATAAAATGTACCAATTCGATTTTTAACTATATTGCCTTATATATTTCAAAGATGGCTTTTATTTTGAAAAAAAAAATCTGAGTTAGCGCTGCTAGCATAATATCCTGCTTCTAGAACAGTAATGAAGCCTCAAATGGCCATCACTACCCTACAATGGCCTAAGGAGACAGACAGGCTGTTCAACAAATAGTGATAGATTGGTTAAACCTGAGATAGTTCAGGATAGCTATTTCACCAGGGTGAGTATGGTGTGTAAAAACCAAGAAATAAATCCTAGTTTAATGCATGAAACTCAGAGACACTGACTCAACAATGTTTGAAAAAGTTCAAGGGGTGTACATTTCTAACAATGTTGTGAATGTTTCAACAGCAACATTTGGAAAACAGCCGCAGTGCCACTGATTACAGTTATCTGTCCACGGCGTTACTTGTTTGTCAAGTGTTGCACAAATATTTCAGTCTCAAATATTTAAATGCTGATCACAGATATAGCCATCTATTGAGGTCAGTGGCAATCAGAGGTCTTTATCTTTGGAACATTCTTCCAAAGTGGAGACTCTTAAACAGTAAAAAGATTTGCTGTGTCACTCATTGACTTCTCAAGATGATTCTCTACTGTGCTCCAAATCAGAGAGATGGTGCTGTGGGAAGACCTTCCAGAACTGCCTTTGGGTTGTTTTTCTGCCTCATCCGTGGATCAACCCCAGGGGTGAAAATAATGTTGAGGCTGTAAGCAAAAGGTATTCCTGCATCCCTATAAACAATGTTATGGTCATTTTGAGACACCTAGAAACAAACAGACAGGCAGAATGAACCTTCGTGCTCTGCAGAGCTCATTTCTAGCTGTACTTTCTTAGCTGATTCATAGCAGGGACATGAGAAAGGCTTGTGTCCAGTAGATGTTTCCGGACTGTTCTTTAATGTGTTGGTGGTGGTCAAAGTGAGGTTGAACAACAAACCATTCACAGGTGTTGTGAGAACTACAACAGACTTCATCTTTTTTTCTTACTTGATGCGAAAGTTAGAAGGGATTTTACCTCACTTCATTTTGTCTTGATATGCATCAGCCTGCATGTACTGTGAGTCATTACTTGAACGCAAGATTGCAGCAAATGATATTCATTTATATAGAAATGCGCAATATGCTATTTACTGAAGACAGATTACTTAGAAACAAGAGCTATTGCTGCACATACAAAATTACCTATTTCACTTATTTTACCTCACTGTCAAATATATTTTCTAAATGAATATTTTGTCCGTATGTGCTGTTGAATTCTATAGTAAACTATTTTCTCAGAGAACAGACCTTTACACAGATGGATGGGAATTTTGATGGTTCCTTTGGTGTTCCTGCGGCATGACATGGTGTATGGGTCAGCATCCTGTTGACAAGGCAACACTGGAACGTTGTTGCTACGGTACGTCTGTGATGTGACACTGTGGACCAGAAAGTCCAGCACCCCCCTGACCGCAGCCCTCCTCTTCACCCATCGGGCTCTTTTGTTTTATTTTGTCTCTTTGAAGGAGACTTTGTTTCCCTGGCACCGCTCCGCGAGCACCATCCATTCTTTAGGCTGACTCGGTCGTCGTCGTGATCAGGCCGACCGCTGTCTTGAGAATGTGACCATGGAGCCGGAGTCATGTGTGGCCATACAGATATTGGAGGTCATTGGACACAGGGGGGGAGCTGAGCATTTAACCCTGCAGGGGGGGGGGGCTCACATTGCAGGGGTCAACCAGACAAAGGTTGTGCCCTCACTCCTCCTGGTCCTCCATACGTTGGGGTTCCGTCTGGAGCAACAAGAATGTACGTCCCACTGACCTTGTGAACAGCTTGGCCGGAGTCAGACTCTCACTTCATTAAACGTGTTTTCTGCTTGTCTGGGAAGTGAGGCGTTGTTGCTCTTCTGCTGAAGCCCCTGCCACATCCATCTCTTGACTGAGCCTCCATTTTAAAACATCGGCAGGTAGTGCCTCCTGTTTGTAAGCTGTGGTGCGGGTTTTCAGTTTGGCAAAGATACTGCCATCTACCCATGGTTTCTACTCAGGAAATTGGTTACCAATGTAGGGGCAACCTGCTTAGTGAACTTCCTGATAACACCTGAGAAATAATCTGCATATTCATCCATGGTATTCCCAGAAGCAACCAGGAACATGACCCAGCCCACGTTATCAGAACAATAGAGCCTGTCCTGTTTCATCTCAAAACCATCACTTCACTTGTCATCACATTACATCAAATATAATTCTGAGCATGTGTGAATGTGATTAGCGAATGAAAGTGATTCTGATTGGTGGATGGAGTACAGTGTCAGCCTTGTCAAGACTCAAACTATCAAGGTATTAAAGGTTTGTTTTAAAGTGGGATTATGTCAGTGCATAAAACCTGCAGATTTCAAGGGTCACCTAAAAAGGATTTGAAAGATGGTTAATTTACTACAGTGTAGGTCAATATCATAAAATGTTTCCTTCAAACTTTCGACGCTCTACCACACTATACAGCTCTGGAAAAAATTAAGAGACCACTGCACCTTTTTCATTCCTTTCCAAGAAAGTTGGAAAAGAAGGTTTTGAGTGAGTGAATTAAGAGACCACTCCAAATTGAATGCTTCTGTTCACTTAAAACCTTCATTTTCAACTTTTTGTAAAGGAAAGAAAGAAGGTGCAGTGGTCTCTTAATTTTTTCCCAGATCTGTATGTTTGGTTCTGTCTCTCTCTCTCACACACACAAACAATCATGAGTACAGACACACAGGGACACACACACATATGCATGAGGAGACAGACACACACACACACAGTGACAGTGCTGACTGGAAACATGGTCATCCCTGGGAATAGAAAAGGGCTCACTATTCCAGCAGAAACCTGAGACCTGACAGAGTCATTGTCCATCTGTGTACGTCTGCCTGTTTTAGAATGGCTTTGTCACATTCTCACTAGTTTTAGACAATGACCATATCCGTTCTCTCTTTCTATCTGCCTGTTGCATGATGGGAAATCAGTTCTAAGCATTCTGGATGAGGTGGTGACCATGTCTTTTTTTGGGGGGGGTTGGTTTAGAGAAATGACAACACTCACACAACCTACACTCAAACACACAAATACACACAGTGTACATACAGAAAAAAAAAACCATAAAACATGTAAAAAAAAGAATCCTTTCAGTGCAAACATCCATTTCAGAAAAAACACACTTCCACCCACACACACTCGTGGATGCAGCCAGCCACACCTCGCCCCCATGGATTACTTATCAGCCCATCTGGGATCACTGAGGCTGTTGATGAACACAGGGCTAACACCAGGAAGAGAGGACCGGAGTGAGGGGACGGGGGAGACACAGATGAGGAGGAGAAGGGACAAAGAAAGCCACGAAGAAATGGGAGAAAGTCCGAATGATTTAGGGGATGGATCAAGTATTATTCTCTGTCTTCTGATGAAAAGATGGTGAATAAATAAATATATGATGTATAAGGGAAGATTATGTGTAGAAAACCTGCATAATGAACACAGTGGCAAAATGAGAGACTAGGAATTGTTGATTGGAATGCACAGATTTTGCAGGAACGAAGGACAATGTCAGAGGGAGAGAGGAAGATGATTTGGTAATGCTTGAACGGTTTGGGTCAGAGGGTTCAGATGAACAGATGAGAGGAGAGGACGGAAAGGGAACAGAATGAACAGACAGCAGTTAGAAGAAACATGGGAATATGTTAAGTGATTATAATAATAATTATACCATTTGTTATGTCCATAACCATGGATGCTGTCAATTGTGGAGGTGGTGGTCTAAACCAATTGCTTTAGTGGGCAAGTACAAACCTACCAGGGAGGACAGAAGGGAAGTGTGCCTGCGGAATGTGTTAGTTAATGATTGGTGTGTGTGAACAGAAAGTATTGAAATTCAGGGTCATTTTGTTAACTCAACCATGTAAACCTCTTAGTTATCCATCCTACCCCCTACCGAGACACACAAGCACAGAAAGTGTGTCAGCATGTTAGTGTGTTTGTGTGTGTGTGTGGGGGCATACAGTTAGCTATTACGTTTGTAGGTTACCATCACTCTTTGCAACAGGCAGAAACCATATGGACACATGAAGCCCTATTGTGGAGGAGCATGCCTCACACTGGGTGGAGACAACCTGTATGAAAATGAACAGACAGTGGATTCCTTTCGTCCTGCCAGAAAAGGAGCTCCTCCTTGCAGTTTGCCACTGTGAGACAGGAGGGGAAATATGCTCCTCACCCAATGAGTCCAATATAGGCAATCACTGTATCGTAAAATGTAAAGCAAGGCACAACATTAATATCTCTCTTTTCCAACATCCAAGATACACTGTCCTTGCGTCCCTGTAAAAGAGAAACACAGCGGCTGGAAGGAGATGGAAAGACAAAAGAGGGATTCCGACAAGTGAGACTGAAGCTAAGGGGGAATGGGTGAGTGTGATTGGGAGATAGGGGGAGGGAGGAACAGGAGGGAGAGAGGAAAACAGAGACGGGGTACTCAGTTATGGTAGACAGAGATGTGATTAAAAACAGATAGCATCTCGTTCCCTTTCACACAATAAAAACAGCTGCAGGGAGTAGTCTCCTGCCCTGCCCAGTGTGTGTGTGTGTGTGTGTGTGTGTGTGTGTGTGTGTGTGTGTGTGTGTGTCTTATTTGTTTGCATGAATCTCTGTCTTCTGTACCACCTCTGTTTTTTCCGCGGTCCAAGCTGATGTGTGTTTTGCCTCCCTTCTTATTTCTATTCATCACTTTCTCTGTTTTCTTTACATCACCCAACCTCGGCTTAGTTTCTGTAACTGTTGTTCCATGTCACTCTTTTACTTCAACACACCTTTGGTGGAAACACACCTTTCCATTACATCACATAGTGTGGGAGTGTGTGTGTTTGTGAACAGGTTCCGCTATAGAAATCGGAGCGCTAATGTAAAAATACAACCAGGAATCCATTTGCATGTCTCTTTTTATTTAGCTAAGTTAGACTATTTGTGTTTGTGAGAGTGAGAGTCTCTGTGTGTCTCAGCTGAACAGCTGCATATCTTGAGAGAACTACAGGCTGCCCCTCAGGCATTGACAGGATGAGAGAATTGATTGAAAGAATGGAGGGGGAAAGGAGGGTGGGAGGGAGGGAGGGAGGGGACTGGAGTCTTGGTTGGTGGCTAAAACAGGCCTATCTGATTCCATAACATTCATTTGGGGTATTTGGTAGGTCTTCTGCCTTTCTTTCTTTTTCCCAGTTGTTTCAGGAGAAGCAACCCTGCTCCTCTGCTGTGCTTTCTGTCTAGCCCAGACACACACAAACAGCGAGACAGTGAGGGAGAGAGGTGCAGAAAGGGAGAAAAAAGAATGAGAGTATGAGGGTGGTTGTGAGGAAATGTGCAGTATGTATGGCGCTAATAGAAGGCGGCCGTACAACAAACCGCCGGGTTGTTCTGGATGTACAGGTAATTACTCTTGTGACATAATTCTGACTTGGACAGAAAACACCTAGAGACAGACAGTTCCAGGAAAACAAACTATTCATAGAAAAACTTCCCGTGAAGCACAATTCCTGTGAAAACAATTAGTATTCTAAATAGCTTGGCGGGAATATTCTTACGGTCATGAATAAATCCACTTCTCCACAGCCTTGCTTTGTTCTGAACTCTCTGGTGTCCCTGCATTCCCGCTCTCTACCTACATCACTTTGGCAACCTCATAGTTTAGTAATCCGACCCGTTTATTCTGTCCTCATTCATCCCCATAACATCCCTCTCCCACTCTCTTCTAACTTCTCGACTTCCCCTCTATCAGTTGGCTGAAGGAGGCTGGAGTCACAGTCATCATCAGCAGCATCACCGGAACATAAGGAGGAAGCCATTGGAGTGTGTCGTCGGTGTGTCGGCCAGGTCGGAAGTGTGCGCTGGGGAGATCCCATAGAGAGGTGTTTACAGCCGCGGAGGCGTGTAGGATGCGGCATGTGCTGTCCCGGCCGTGTGTGTGTTTGTGTGCCATGCATCTAAGTTGAGTGGGATGTGGGAACGGGGGGTAAACCATATCCTGTGTGTACAGCGTGCATCATGGTGACGCGGGGTCTTGTTTGTCTGGAGAGTTGAGCTGGTATGGCAGAATATTCCGGATGGACACTAATTTGGAAAGTCTGTGTCATATGGATTTATTTTAATGTGTCAGTTCAAAACTTTTAATTTTTTCTGTCTTATTATTTGTTTTGTTTTTTTACCCTACATCAAGAAACTAATGAGATGGCAACCTTTTTACCACTTTACCAGATAGCTAGATATCGATAGTTTCAAAGTTTTCAGTTACCTAAGGAGTTCCACCTTGACCCTCTGGTCAAGCAAGGTAGCATTTTAGCTAATGTTAGCTAAAACCAGATGAGTTTGTTGATGGATTTTGAGAAGATACGTCCGACGTGTCCTTCATTAGCCAATCAGAAAGATCTGGGAAATGTTTAGCTTGATAGACATTGGCTTAATTGACTTAGTCTACCAAACTGTTTAAGGAGCATTGCATTTACTGTCTGTAAGCTGGTTATCCAGGCTAAACTGGATAGGACGAGAACGGCCAAGTGTTTGTTTGAATTATCAAATGTCAAAAATAACACTTCATTTAATGCCGCCCCTTGCAGTATTTCGATTTGCTAAAATCAATAGCTGTCAAATACATTGCTCAGTAAGGTCACTTGCACTAAGTCCAACTTTGAGTAGTTTGTCGAGCCGGGGTTGTACTGTATGTGCGGTAAGCTATAGCCTAGGGGAAGAGTAAGTTAAAATCAAACCATGTTTACACAAGCATCAACTAAATAATCAAGCTGAAGATATACAATATCTCACAAAAGTGAGTACACCCCTCACATTTTCACTTAGGGGTGTATTCACTTTAGTTGCCAGCGGTTTAGATATTAGTGGCTGTGTGTTGTGTTATTTTGAGGGGACAGCAAATTTACACTGTTATACAAGCTGTACACTCACAACTTTACATTGTAGCAAAGTGTCATTTCTTCAGTGTTGTCACATTAAAATATATAATCAAATATTTGCAAAAAAGGGTGTACTCACTTTTGTGAGATACTGTATGTATGGCACAGTATTTTACCTTTGTTACAATGGCCTAGCTGGCTTTTGTTGTCACCTAATGTTATTTCAAACTTTTTTGTTTAGAACAAATAAGAGTGTAGATCAGGTGAAATGCATTTCAAAGGTTTTCCCAATATTGGTAACCACCACTCCTATTATCTACGCCCCCTGTCTCTCCAGACCTCCTGACTGTATGTCTGTCTCCTCTCTTATGGTAAAGGAGATTATCCTGAATGGAAAAGCACCCTCAGATCTGACTAACCGCCCAACAGTCTGTGATCCCCCATGTGTGTGTGTGTGGGTCTTTTTCTGTCTGTCTGTGTGTATCTGTGTGTGTGTGTGATGTATCATTTGTCAGAGAGCCAAGGCGAGTGTGTGCTTGCCCAGCCTAGCCTTGGGACAGTTCAGTCAGACACTCGTTCAGCCCTGCTCCCCTATCTCTCTCTCACACTCACTCACACACACACATAGACACACACAAACAAACAAACAGACAGACAGTCAGACAAGAGACACAGAGTCATACACACACGGACAGAGACACACGGACAGAGACACAAACAGAGACAATCTCTCACACATACACACACATAACGCCATTTAGACAACATCAATTTTTGGGACAACAATTTAATTTAAATAACATCAACATAACATATGTATACAATTTTCACCATAGCAATGAGAAACTCTCGCTGCACTGTAAGGTGAGTGACCAGACCACTAATCTGGACGGCATACATCAGCCATAACATTATGACCACTGACAGGTAAAGTGAATAACACTGGTAATCTCGTTATCATGGTATCTGTCAGTGGGTGGGATATATTAGGCAGAAAGTGAACATTCTGTCCTCAAAGTTGATGTCTTAGAAGCAGGAAAAATGGGCAAACATAAGGATCTGAACTACTTTGACAAGGGCCCAAATTGTGATGGCTAGACGACTGGGTCAGGGCATCTCCAAAACTGCAGCCCTTGTGGGGTGTTACCGGTCTGAGGAAGGAGAAGCGTGGTCCAAGGAAGGAGAAGCGATGAATCGGCGACAGGGTCATGGGCGGCCAAGGCTCATTGATGCACGTGGGGAGTGAAGGCCTGCCCGTGTGGTCCGATCCAACCGACGAGCTACTGTAGCTCAAATTGCTGAAAAGGTTAATGCTTCTACTGATTGAAAAGTGTCAGAACACACATTGCATCATAGTTTGTGGAATATGGGGCTGTGTATGACCTCTGAACCACTGCCAAAAGCGCCTTCAATGGGCACGTGAGCATCAGAACTGGACCACGGAGCAATGGAAGGTGGCCTAGTCTGATGAATCACGTGTTATTTTAGATCAGGTGGATGGCCGGTTACGTGTGCATCACTTATGGAATAAGCGCTATGGGAAGGAAGCATTATGGGAAGGAAGCAAGCTGGCGGAGGCAGTGTGATGCTTTGGGCAATGTTCTGCTGGGAAACCTTGGGTCATGTGGATGTCACTTTGACACCTACCACCTACCTGAGCATTGTTGCAGACCATGTGCAGCCTTTCATGGCAACGGTATTTCCTGATGGCACTGGCCTCTGTCAGCAGGATAATGAGCCCTACCACAAAGAGAAAAGGGTTCAGGAATGGTTTGAGGAACACAACAACGAGTTCAAAGGGTTGACTTGGCCTCCAGGTTCCCCAGATGTCAATCCAATCGAGCATCTGTGGGATGTGCTGGACAAACAGGTCCGATCCATGGCGGCCCCACCTCACAACTTACAGGACTTAAAGGATCTCACTGCTAATGTCTTGGTGCCAGATACCACAGCACACCTTCAGAGGTCTAGTGGAGTCCATGCCTCCACGGCTGTTTTGGGGGCAAAAGGGGGACCTACACAATATTAGGCAGGTTGTCATAATGTTATGCCTGATCAGTGTATAAACTCCCTGACAATGTAGTTTACCTGGAAACTAACATGGCGAAACGGGAGTTCCTCCTTGCTAGTGTGAAAAATTATATTTTTTTTCACAGAACATGTAGTCTATGCCAGGTCCACAAGCTCACACATTAATTTTCAACGTTTGTCTGGAGGGCAGACTGTGGGTGAAGTGAAATCGTTTATGGGTAAGGTGAAAGCAAACAGAAGTGAAAAAGTAAGATGAGCTGGCCCCTTGCTCAAGCATGGTTGGGGTAACGGTTAGATATTATTTCTGACTGGTTAAGTTTAAAGTTAAGGGTTACGGGTAGGTCAGTATTAAGGATAGATATTAATTTTGAGGTTTAAGGAGATGAAAATCATTTCTTTAGAAAACCACAAGTCTATTTAACTATAATGGTGCTTATCATTGATCTTTACAAACTTTTGAGCTTTTCAGACATTTAGCCTATATGAATAATTTAGAAATGTCGACAAGTCTGTATACTGTGAAATTATCTATTGACTTTTATTATACTGTACTTGTAGCCAGAGCCAATCCAATAGATACAATTTTCTTAGGGTCTCTAGTCACAGCAAGGAAAGTGGGGTGCATTAAAGGTACGTTGTTATTGGCTAAGTAAACAGAAGAGGCGTGGCTCTGTCTGACAAAGTAGTCAGTGCGCTTCTGTCTCAACCAGAGCTGCCACAGCTATAGAAGGTGATAGACTACTATAAGACTACATTTTTGGTTACAAATAGTAACTTTATTTGTTTTGACAGTGTGCATGTACTGCAAGACCTCTTCTTAAATAAGTGTCTGTTTATTTTGCGGCGTTTGTTTTGGTTCTTGATCTGATCATAAAGCAAACAGTATGGATTTGGTGTGGCTGGCTTGTTTGGCTTTAAGCTTCGGAACCTGGTTCGTTTTTGCGGAGAGACACAGTGTCTTCTGGAATAGCACAAACCCAAAGTAAGTGTGTTTTTGTTCTTGTTATGCACGTTTTTGTATAGCATAAGTAACATGTTTTAGTTCTGTGTGTATACGCACTCCTAGTAAATTGCACAACTCGCTTTAAGATTGAGAATTCCTGACACCAGTAGATTAACTACAATGTACCCTACTTCTTTTATCAAGGGATGCGCTTACTTTTGTCTGTCGTACAATCAATGGCTACGCGCTCTGAATTCCACATGTTTTTTACCAGGCTTCCCACTTGATTGGTTTTGGTTTTATTTCTTATACATATAATGTTTTTTTTGTGAGCAGTACGATTACTTTTAGGATGTGTACCTTGTGCTATAGCCGTCCAGTTGCGCCCGGTTACAGGAACGTGCGTAAACAGACCGAGAGGAAGATTGTGAACGAATTCCCGGACTAATGGATAGACAGAATCAGCCTCTATATATAACTCCGACAGACCCACACGCAACAACTCAGATACCCCCACGCTGCATAGTAATAAATAGCCCGACAAAACCAATTGAATACTGATAGTCTGCATGTTGTTTCACTCTGTTGGCACTGCTGACGAATTGTTATTTCAGCTTAGAAAGTTGGTGTGTAATGTCCAGTGCTGACTTTTCTTTTGTGATTGGACGAAACGCCCCACCGCCACGAAGTGGAATCGATGGAGCTTGACAGCGCGAGTACACAGAGCGATGATCCAACTTTTAGGTAGAGACAAAATAATGGATACATTGTTTAATAAAAAACGGGAGGAAAATACGCAGGTTTCCCTATTTCAGCCGATACCGGTGGATGTTTTCCCCCCATAACAAAGCAAAGGCCAAACAAGTCATGGCATTTAGTGAACATTCACATCGCATTAATCCAATTTCCACTTTGTGTTACTGTAACCCAAATCAGTTTTGGACAATCATGAAGACGTGGGTGAATTCAGATGTTGTCTATAAGGGGAAAAACATAGATTTTGTAATAATTGATTAATTACGTTAGCACTTGGAAGTTTTGTGGGCAGGTCATATGTAGAATGGGTGTCATACGTCAGTCGCTGTGAGTCATTTGCATTTCCTGGTGCAGGTATGACTTACGTGCGTTTGTTGATACGTTTGACTATGAGTCATCACCGATTACGAGACGGTGGCTTCACCACGTTGAAATATGACCGAGAGGATACGGGGAGAAAACTCATAAATATAATAACAAATACATGTGTTCTAATGCATAAAGTTTGAGCTTCAGAATTATGGGTCAAGTAAGAGTTGCTGATGAATGTATGAACAGATAGAGTGAACACAGCAAAAACAGCTAGTACTCATGGTCAAAATGTTGCACAATTAAATTTGTATAACGCACCGACTACCACACATTCGTGAACTCAGACCTTTGTTCACATGTCATACAGACACACATTTCACTCTGTGGTACACAATGATACAAGCAAAAACGTACCTAAAAGTGCGCTGTGTCAGTTTGATATTGGAGCAGCAGAAAAGTACTCGATTTGTTTAATGTTGAAAAGTGTTATTTAAAGGTTGGGTCACATAACTGGCTCAACACTCATGATTACATCTTTATTTTCATTCCGTACCTTTCTCGTCAGCAAAATGTTTTGTCTCAGAAGTGTTATGTTAAACTCTAAATTCCAGTTGAAAGTGAGTAGAAATATCACTGTTCAAATAGTTAATCCCAATCTGGCCTCCACTTACTATATTTATCATATTTGTTTTACAACATAATCTATTCCCTCCTCTTTAATCCTGCTTCGTTTTCAAACACAGTGTTTCTATATGTTCTTCTCTTTCTCCGTTTTCACTCTTTCTGACAAAAAATCCCCATCTGGTCTCTTACCTGTCACCCTACTGACTAAACTATGACTGAACCACCTGAGTCTCTGATGAGTTGGTCAATCAGAGACAGTGAATCACTGAGTCTTACTGATTTTAATTGATTTCTGGAGATGATGAATCTGGCGTTCAGGTGTACAGGACTAACTCCAGATGGTTGCTGTGTGTGTGTGTGTGTGTGTGTGTGTGTGTGTTCAAGATGCAGGTCACCACATTGAGGTCTATGTTAGATGTTTATCCCAGTGGTGAAACCTGTATATATGACTTGTAAATTGGCCACCAGGGGCATTTGTGACCACTAATACATCTAAATACATTTTACTGTTGTGGTTAAGCTGCCAGCTTTCACTTCAAAGGGTCCATGGACAGACAAATTGTATTTTTATGTTCTGTCACTTCCAAGTTATTTTATTTTAAGACCTTCCCAAACATTAATCCTTACCTTAACCATTCATAAATGAACCCTTACCGTAACTATTCTGAACTAAACCCTTACCTTAACCATTCAGAAATTAACCCTTACCGTAACCATTCTGAACTAAACCCTTACCTTAACCATTCTGAACTAAACCCTTACCTTAACCATTCAGAAATTAACCCTTACCGTAACCATTCTGAACTAAACCCTTACCTTAACCATTCTGAACTAAACCCTTACCTTAACCATTCATAAATGAACCCTTACCGTAACCATTCTGAACTAAACCCTTACCTTAACCATTCAGAAATAATACAGGCACCCTAAACTCAATACCTAACCCAAACATTTGATAGTTTTCTCTCCCTGGACAAGCGCTGAACAGTGGTTGGAGTTGTGAGATCCTATTCATGTTACTGCTTGTGGTTCCTGGAGATGGATCTTGTCTCAACCTGATCCGACAGCTTAATCATTAGTTCTGGCGCAATACCATGTTACTGGAAGTGTTTTTCTGTTGTTGAGGACCGAAAGTGAGAGTGTGTTGCACACTTTAGAAAGGGGAGGGGTCCTCGCTGTAGGCTAAATTAACTGATAAATCAGTGACTCACACACACACACTCTAGGGAATGAGGCAGGAGCTGGTTGTTAATATTAGTAGCAGCCAACCCAGCATTCCATGCTCCCCCTGTTACCATACTCCTCTTTGTCAGCTGTGTACGTACCCCTCTGTTCCCTCCCCCTCTTTCCTTCCTTCTCTCCCTTCCTCTGTCTGTACCTGTCCGTTCCTCTCTCCATCTCCCCTTATCTCTTCGGCACACCAGCTGGGTCTCCTCTGGCTTGTTATTGCCTGATCACTTCTTATGTTCATTTTTGTCTTTGCATGTTTTCTCAGTTTTTCCTAGCACTGTTCAACCACATTATTTTGTTCTCAAGCTCATATATATATATATACATACACACACACACACACACTATATATATATATATATATGTATGTATGTATGTATGTATGTGTGTGTGTGTGTATGTGTATATACACATATATGTGTGTATATGTATATATGTGTAGGTAGGTAGGTGAGAGCATGAAAACTCAAATGTGTACCTATATAATATTATGTATTTGATTCTCAGTGTCTGTGTTTGTATTTCTATTTTATTCAGTAGGGATCCCGTGTAACTCAGTTGGTGGAACATGGTGCTTGCAATGCAGATGTTCTAGGTTTGATTCCCACTGTGGGCCAGTATAAAAATCCATGCCTTCGCTAAATTAATTTGGTTAAGAGTGTCTGCTAAATTACATTAATGTAAAATGCTTTATTGGCCATAACATTATGTTAACATACTTTGGAAATTGTTGATTTGCAATATAACATAAAAAAAATGAATTCAAAACAACCAGCCGAACAATTACTAAGAAAACAAAAACATGTTCACAATGTCCTGAAACGCCACAGGTTAGGTAATCTGTCAGGCACTCCCTCATCTTATGGCAGGCAGCAATGTGGTACGGCTCTCTGAACCCTCCCCCCAAAAGGATTGGGAGCCTTCTCATCTTGAAACCTTGATCTTCAAATTGTGGCAATTACACTAACTGGTTTAAATAATATCGAGCAGTGCAGCTCTGTCTCGGGTACCGCTATGGTGCAGTCATTGTACACCCTGACCTCCACATTCTGGACTTCTCAATTGCAAAGCTGTGCTCACAGAGCTTCTACTGTTTGTCACAGATTTGCATTTTGCCTCTGTTTCCCAACAGGGGATGTGGTTTTGTTTTAATTGTGTTGCGAGTTGTTTTCCTCTGATTGGGTGTTATGGTCCTGAGTCCTGAGGGTACATTTTATTCATTGAAAAGGTTTGTGAATTAAGCTCCAAGACAAGTTGGATGCCGGCAGTCAACTTGATTCTCTGTACGACAAGGTTAAATGTACTTGATATATTTTGAATGCACATTGGTCTTATTCTGCCCCTCTATGGATTGTCAAATCTTGGTTTTCCAAGTGAACCCCGCACCTTTCTTCCATGGGCATTTGTTTCAATCATGCATTTAATGTTAGCCAATATGCAATAGGTATTTATATTAGAGGGAGAATGCCCCGTGTGCTTTCTCTCTCACTCATTCACATCCTCTTTCTATGCTGTTCTATCTGTCTCTGCCTCGTTCTCTCCCCACTGTGGTGTTGTTGAGGTGTAAGGGCTTTTCTGAACTGATTGTGTCCTACAGGGAGAGGTTTAGGTTTAGGAAGAGGTTAAGGATGTTATTGTTTGATATCCTTTGATTAAAAACCTTTTTGTTAGCACTGGCTATATTTTTGCCCTGTTTTGAAACCCAGCTATCTAATAAATTGAATTTGAGAAACATTTGTTTGCTTTGCCAAAGAAAGTGGAAAATAATAAATATAAAATAAAAACAACCCTCTCTCTCTTTCTTGCTTTTTCTTCCACCTTGTCTGTCTCTCTGGGTGGGTAATCAATATGGAGACGTTCGAGGGAAAAACTGAGTCAGTGATTTACTCAGTCTCTCTCACACACATGCACACAAACACACAGATTATAGATGCTTTCAGCTTTCCTCTGATCAGTTGACCTATAGACACAAAAACCATCAGTCTATTGTAGTGATATCCATCTGGCACAACACACATGTGTACACTACACAGTAAATCTGTAGCTTGTCCAAAGTCTCCTCCATAATCTCACAAATGGAGCATATCGAATAGAACAAACAATTATAGTAGCGAAAAGGGAAACCTTCAGTCAGTTGGAATATACAGCTTACAGTTCTGCCCGTTCAATCATCTGTAGCTTGTTTACTGTTGACATAACAATTATCTTACCTAACCCACACACACACACACACACAAATACACACATTATGGATGTAACATACAACCATGTGCTCCCGATTTGTTTTAAGCCCAGAAACACACCATCAGCCTGTCTTCCCTCTCTGCTTTCCTCTCACCTCCTTATCTATGGCCCAGACTTCCTCTCTCTGTCTGTCTCTTTCTTGCTGCCTTCCTCACATGTCCGTCTCCCTCTCTGTTTCTGTTTTCCAGGGGATATTTTCCCCCAGATCAAAGCTGCAGTGTCCCTACTGCTATTGTTCTACACATTTTACTATAACAATGTCTGCTTTATCCTCATATTATTAAATTGTGTGTGTTTGTGTGTTTGTGTGTTATCGCAAGTGGCACTTTAGAAACAGTTTCATGTCGCCCCCTAAGGGACAATTCCACCCTCAGCTCAGCCCTGACTGGCTTGGTTACATTGAGCATGGATACTTCCAACAAGCATTTTTACAGTTTATTCTAAGGATTTACAGTTCACATTTAACTTTTATTATAATTAAAATTATATTGAGCCAAAACCTGGTATTGGTATATAAAACAGACTGGATCCGAAGTAAAGCTTAATTAACTGACCTTATAGTCAAGTGACCTGTTAGTCTAGTTACCATCATTGATACAATCCAAGCTACATTTGTAACAACCAGCCAGTTCATCTGAAAGAAAGAGGGTACAGACAAAAAATGGGGGATGGTGAAAGGGGTACAGGCCTAGAATAGGATTTGTGCTGAGAAATTAGGCCGTCACAAACAGTTCTTGTATATTATGTTAACTATAAGAGAGACGGAAGAATGGAGGAGATATGGACCGAGGAAGAAGGGGGTGGGTTAATTTAGAGAGAATAAAGGAGAGACAGACGGAGGGAGGAGAGCGAGGACATTGATGGATGGAGGGATGGAGGGAGGGAGAGATGTGGGATTGAATGAGAGAGAAACAGCTGTGTTGACATTTTTAAAGCCTCTGAAACCCTGCACAGGCTAACAAAATTCTGAATAAAGAATTACAACCACACACACACACACAATATTAAGTGATGCCAGTCGATCCAAAGCGGAGTCCGGATATAATAACCACTATTATGGCAGAATTATCAGGCTCACAATTTTCAGATCTGTTCCAGCGTGACAGACCGGCACAGAACTCCTTCCCTCCTGTCAGAAACACAAAGAGAGAGAATGTGGGCCATTAGAATAGAGAGTGATACAGACAGTTTCTAATGGGGTAGTTAGTGTATAATTCTGTATTAGTGGATTGAAGGACTAAACCCCAGATTACGGCTGACAGTTCTATATCCCCTCAGGTCCCAGGTGTGAATGTTGGATACACAGGAAATGCGTGCGCTCTGACCTGTATAGTGTGAGAGCATTCTGGCTGTGTCATGGCATTCAGTGTGTGTGTTTGTGTGTGTACCTCTCTTCGGTCTGTTTGAGGATTCTGACCCTCAACTCCTTCCCACGTGATCCGTTCATGACAGAGAATGAGATGGCAGGGAGACTTAGAGGAGAGACATGGTTTTGTCTCTTGACCCTCACAATAATGAAACTGAGGGAGAGTAGGATAGGCCTCCGAGCAAAGGAATGAGGTTTAGAGGAGACGAGCAAGAGCTGAAACTTCAGACGTGAGGTGGAACGGGGACAATGGTAAGGAGAGGACTTCAAAGACGTTGAGAAGTTAATGAGGTGTTAAACAACTCACCCAATCACCTTACTGTTGTAACCACCTACTAAACACACACACACTCACACACATACACACACCAGCTCTGGTCTGCCCTGATAAACAGATGTGCTTGTGTGCCTGGGGCATCAGTCGCCCTGAATTCTGGTCTTTAGAGAACCTCTCTTTCTCATACACAGACAAACCCACACATACACACACACATACACCCCTGCCTCTGTCACATGCAAGTAGCTATCACATTAATGTGACTCTCACTCTCTTGTGAACTGTCAGTCAGAGGAGAAAGACCTCACTATTCAGAGAGAGGCCGTGAGAGGGAGTGAGCTTGTGTTCCAGTTGAGAGTCTGGCCTTGTTTCAACTTGCTTCAGTCAACTGAACGTCTCCCAGATCCCTAGGCTGGGGTGGCATTGAGCTGGATCACACGCACTCACACACACACTCAAATAGCTCCACCTGAAGAGGAGTATGTACCACCAATGTTATTCTCTGGCTTCATCATGAATATTGTCAAATTTGTAAGGAAGGTAATTATATAGAGCGATAATTACAACCCATTCAGACCTGCTCCCTTCCTGGGGAACAGCTTGGCCCCTGATATTAAGCGGTTTGTTATTGGCTAGGCTTAGAATGGAGAAACAGATCGAGGGATTGTTTAGTGAACGAGATTAGCAACAGAATATGTGTTTTGACAGAAGGGAGGGCGTTAGAAGGGAACACGCTTTGCGGTTAGTTAACAAGGAGCGTTTGGGAATTAGACAGGTTCATTACAGTTTGAGAAGCGGCTTTACCCCGGCACTAAAAAAAACTGTTTTCTCGTGCTGTTTCGGCTCAAACCTGTCATTACCATTCTGAGTCAAAGATAAGAAACAAGTAAGGAGAGGAGATTTGTTTTTGGGAATTAAATGGTTCAACCACAGAACAGTGTGTGTGCTTGTGTTTGCCTGTGTGTTTCCATGCAAGGTAGGCTTTACTAAGGATATCTATCCTGTTTGAATGGACATTGATTAGAAATGGTGTGAGACAGAGGTTAATCTAGCTATTAGCCCGCACTAACAAGCCTAGCTATGTGCTCCACTAACAACGCGTGTTATGGTGAGCACGTTACTCTATTTCTCACCCGCTCATTGACACACACACAGACACATACCGACACAAGCAGACAATGGCAGGGAGCAGGGGGGTTAAAGGGCTGTTAGGGGCCCGCATGGAGCCAGTGTGTCTGTCACTTAACGAGGACAACAACCAGAGAGAAAGAGGGGGGTTGTGGAAGGTTCGGTCACAGACCCCTCCTGTCCTAGGCTTTGATGCATGGTCACTCACTAATCCAACTTCAACTTGTATTAACTAGTTTTTTGACACTTGCTCTCTCTCTCTCTCATACACACACACACACACACACACCAATGATGTGTGTATACAGACGTTTTTCTGCCACAAAATGGAGCCACACACACAGAGTCTCTGGCGGGGTGTTTGTGCTGCAGCCTGCGCGCATGTCAGTTCAGCCCAGGGCTCGGAACCAATAAGACTATGATATTAGCATATTATACTGATTACATCCTCAAGGGATAACAAGCGCTTACCCACAAACTCAACCTCTCTCCCAGAACAGCCAGTGTGTGTGTGTGTGTGTGTGTGTGTGTGTGTGTGTGTGTGTGTGTGTGTGCTGAATCCTAATGGGCCTGGAGGACAGCTGGAAAGAACAGTTTTAATTTGATTCCCTGATATGCATTAGTATGTTTCTTTCATCTCTCTCTCACCTTCCTTCCTTCCTACAAAACGTGCTTTACTCACCATTCTGGGGTTTCCTTTATGAGTTTTGTGTAGGAGTAGTGTGTGTGTGTGTGTGTGTGTGTGTGTGTGTGTGTGTGTGTGTATGTGTGTGTGTTGTAAAGACACTGTAGTGTCCTTTCACATTGGAGGGGTGACAGGCAAGGGAGGCAAAATGACAAGGACAACAACATCAAAAGAACAACATAGACAAAAACAGCAGTTAAAATATAGAACAGAGACTGAGGGAGGCACTGAAGGAGGGAAAGTTTAAAGAGGGTCATATAAAAGTCAAGTCAGGGTGAAGATGAAAAGAAACCACAGAAATAGAGGGAGGGAGAGAGAGGGAGAGAGAGGGAGAGAGAGAGAGAGGGACAGACTGGGAGAGAGAGGGACAGACTATCTCCACTTACTTCATTCTACCTCCCTCAAAGAAGTATTGCAAGACAGAGAATTAGTCACCAGGCCTCAAGACAGAACGAAACTCTCTGACACACCAACAGGTGCTGAGAGAGACAACAAGAGAAACAATATGCGAGTAGAACTAACCCAGTCAAATGATTTTGAAGACAGAGACACATTTCTTGATGTGCTGACAGAAAGAGAAAGCGGCAGAGGCAGAAGGAGATAAACTGTCACTCAGAATCGTGTCTCCATGGACACAGGTGGCCAGGGAAACTCTACCCTTAAATCACAATGTTTGCGGACTGCTCTAGAAAACAGACAGAAACAGTTGAAATGTGTAGTGGTGTGTACGTGTCTAAATAAATTCCTCTAACACGTTAAACCACTGACTTCTGATTAGCTACTTACTCATTTTCATTGTCATGGTGGCAGGTCTACACCAGTCGCCCAGGATGCTCGCGCAATCACACACACACACACACACGTGCAGACACGATCTGTTTGGGTGGGGTCATATTACCAGCCTTTTCACTGTGTATGTTTGTGTGAGTTAGTCATGATACATACATGTGCCGTTACTGTTGGCTCTGTTTTTCCATGCGTGTTTGTACCTGACAGAAGCAGCCCACATAAACACTGGCTCAGCTCTGCAACCCGGCAGAACTGGTGACTGGCTGTGCATGGGCTGTGATGATGCTCTCATCAAGTTACCCCTTTCAGTCAGTCACAGATGACACGACCATTACCAGCTCGATTTTAAATGGATCTACTTAAATGAATCTAAAGATAAAAGTCACTAACAAATGTGTTCCTTCTCTCTCTCTCTCTCCCCCCCCCTCTCTCAAGGTTCTCTAAGGACGATTACACAGTGGAAGTGAAAATCAACGACTACCTGGACATTATCTGTCCTCACTACGCACGCGGGGAGCTCCCCTCCCAGGAGGCCGAGCGTTATGTGCTGTACATGGTGGAGAGTGAGGACTACGACGTGTGTAAACCCCACTCTTTTGACCAGCTGCGTTGGGAGTGCTCCAGGCCCTTTGCTAACCACGCTGCTGAGCGCTTCTCTGAGAAGTTCCAGCGATTCACCCCGTTTACCCTGGGCAAGGAGTTCCGACAGGGAGAGACTTACTACTATATCTGTGAGTATGTCAGTATTACGGTGCTACTACACATTTACTGATACCACTAAGCTACACTGTAGACTGAAATAGTCGACCAATCATAATCCCCCCCCCCCCCCACGAAACAAAGACCTTATTTGAAGTGGATCAAAAGAAATCCCTATGGAAGAAATTATTTGTTTAAGAACCTAAAGAGACATGTTTCCAGCTGTGCAGCAAGGTCTTATGGGGATTATTTCAGTCTGTAGACTACTCTAATTCTATCCCAAAGCATGGGTGTTTTTACTTACTATAACCTTCCTTTCTTCTCTCTCCAGCTAAGCCGCTTCATCACCATGGCCAGGAGTGTCTGAGGCTGAAAGTGGAGGTGGTAGGACCTCATGGTGAGCACCCTTCACCTTTCTTTGTTCCTAGACTGTTAGCAAAGATTTGAGAATGGGCAGAGTCTAGGAGGTTGGCAAAGCCAAGCAGGAGAGAGAGAGTTCTGTCAGTTCCATCTCTCTCCATACCACCAGGCCACTGAGTAATACGTCCATGTGGGGAGTGGAAAAACAACTTGATGCTTAATATTTATGTATTCCTCGGCTCTGGTGTACAATGAGCTTTAACCTGAAATATTTGAACTATGTTCACATTAAGTTCTGTTAGCATCAACCCTGAAAGAGTTTCACTACGCTAACATAACTTATATTCACTTCAACCTGATGTGGGTTTCTTATGTTAACATTAGATGCTGTTAGTTTTTACCTGAAGGGTTTTTCTGTGCTATCATATGTTCTGTTAACTTGAGTTTTTAAACGGTTTTCCTATGCCAGTTTTCTCTAGTATTTGCTTCTGTACCAGTGGCTAGTCTTGGTATTCCCAATGCAGATATATTGATCGGTCGAGTCCTAACCAATGACCTGTTGCCCTATACAGGCTCTCGGAAGGTCAAGGCTGACAAAGGGAAAGATGAAGGGATGGACAGGGCGATAGACGGAGGGAAGGGAAAGATTGGCGAAGCAGGAGGAGTGCACAATCCTTCCAACAGCCTTCCAGCAGGTACGTCACCAATTAGTCCGTCCTGACAGCAGAGAAAGTACATCATACACTCCATATGAAAGCGCAATGGAATTACAGAAGAGCGGTTCCCATTGTTTCTGAGCCTCATTTGCCTCCCTCTTTTTTCAGATGACCCTGCTGTGATGGAGCCTAAACTCCAGATGAGTGTGAGTAGCTCAGGAGTTCAGCTGGTCTCCCTGTCCGTCTTCTTCACCCTGTTCCCCGTCTTACTTTCCCTGTTACTACACTAAGACTGAGTGACACTGGACCCAACATCAAAATGGACACTGTCAAGCCAGTGCTGGTCATTGGCTCAGAGATTTTTAGAGATTTTTTATATATGCAAATGGACTAACGTGCCAGTGTGTGTGTGTGTGTGTGTATGTGCGTGCGTGCGTGTGTTTGAGTATGTGCGTGTGTGTACACAAGTGATTGGAACGTGGATCGTTCCATATACGGCGACTTTCAAGTGTATTTTGGATTTATTTTTATTTTCTACTCTTTTCTAAACGAGAGATGCTTTTTTCTTTTTATCCTTTAACTTTATTTGATCTGTTTGGACACTTTTGGACACCCAACAGAAACTGGAACAGAAATATAACTTGAAAGGTGATGTACTTAACATTTTTTAAAGAAGTGACAAAGGGATTACTGTTTCACAATTTCCCTGAATCTTGTTATTCCAACAGTAATATGTAATCTGGGTAAATATTTTGTGTTCGAATATAAACAGTCCTCTCACACTGCCAGTGTCATATTTCCTCCTCTACATGTAGAGAATATTCATAATGTACTGTATAGATGTAATGTAGCAGAATCCCCTCCTGACAGGGTCTATGTATTGTAGTGCAGTAGCTATGGGGACATTTGTTCTTCACGTTTCACTGTACAAAACCCAACGATGTGACAGAGATACTTAATCTAAAGCACAGATATACATACCAGAACAAAACACACACATACAGCAACGTGTTGTCGATAAATAATCCACAAAAAGATATTTACATGTCTATATGCTATGTCGTTCTGATGGTACAGCAGCCTCATATGAAAAATTTTTATCATTGCTTTTGTGCGCCTTTATTTTTTAGCTTTTACAGACTAGAAAGTGATGTGAGTTGAGGGTAAGGAGGAGAGCAAAGAGACAATGTGAGATGATCCTTAGAGGGTGTTGTGCTTAAGTGGTGGCTGGGAGCTGTGCTTCCTTACTGACTGTCATCTCATTCTGAACTGGAACAGATATCACACAGACAATGTGACTGGTACACTGGTAATTATGATGTTTACAGGTATGACATGTAAGAGTAGAACTCCTTTAAATACACACTATAATGTACAGACAAACCTTAGTGCTATTTCATTTTGTTGGATTTCATTTTTTTGGACAAAGGATTTTTTCAATCCTTTGTCGGAGTTTTTATGTTGAATGTAAAATGTGTACATAAAGAAATTTATATGAAAGTAATTGCATTTGTTTATAATGTGAAAAAAGTTCAATGAAATAAAAAAGTGATATGCTAAATAAAGACTGTTCTCTATTGTGTCCAAATCCAGCATTTTCAAGCTAACAGCAAATACATTGATAGGTTACACAAGTTGTTACATTTAACAGAATTTACGTTAGGAGATTAGACGTTCACGAGCCGCTCTGACCCGTTGAATAAAAGAGAGGTGTCGATCGTTGACAAAGGTCACTCTCCAAGTCCATTTATCCTCCAAGACCTCTGAAGAAGTCTCACCCTCTCTCCAACTTCCCCTCTCAGGTCTTTACTGTCACTTTTTCCCCATCTTCCCATGCTCAGGCCTTTTCTGACTTTCATCCTGGGCAGGTTAGTTTGCCCTGGCCAGGACATCACAGCCCCTTGGCCAAACGTTTGGGATGAGAAGGGTGAACGAAGACCACGAGCAAACTGACACCTGGGTGTGTGTCACTCTTGCCCTAAAACTCTCGCTCTCTGCCTCACACTCTCCATTGTCCTTTTATTCTTTTTTTTATCTTCTCTCTTTCCCATTCACTCACTTTGATCTCTATGGGTAATCAGAACACTCCACATCCATTGGCATATTGGACTAAAGAGCTGCCCACATAAGTAGCACTTCCCAGAAAGCGTGAAATGCAAAGATCTAGGAGCAGGGCCGTCGCCAGGAAATGATATATGCCTGGAACCACTCACAGACCTCGTTGATATTAATACGACCAGTAGGCCCTCCCAAGCCATGAACCCGTGAATCATATCCACCTTTAACCAAGTCAGCCTCGGCCCTGTCTAGGAACACGGATCAGCTGCTGATGTGTTCTGAACCTACTTTGTAACTAATGGTGCATTGACTCTACAATAGTTTTGTTTAGATAAATGAGACTTGATGCCAGAGATACATTTTTTATAGTGTTAACGGGGGGAAATTGCTACTGTCACACCTGCCCTACCTGCGGTAATGTGGAACACCTTTTTGACCCGTACTCCAGACGGCTACTGAGATCTAATGTCGACGCATAGCTTGGTGTGTATTGGAGTGGAATGAGTGGTGACTATGGAATTACAGTTCTGTGAGTTCTTCCAGCTCCATAAACAAAAATCTTTTTTTTTTTTTTAGGAAGCATCTAAAACATCTCACACTGGCGCAGAAACAATTGTACAATCACCAACAACAGCACTTGTTTGTTGGAGGGCGCCATGTTAGTCACCAGATAAACAACAGTGCCAGTGAGTTTATACACCAGTGGTCCGGCCAAAGCGCTCGGTTTGCATGTGTTTCGCCTTACAGGTCGTGTCCACTAGACATTTTGCCTCCCATTAATTTTCACAGGAGTCACACATCCGTGTGTGCGGGGTAGTGTGGGGCAAAGCTGCTGTGAGGGGAAAGTAGAGCCACCCTCTATAATATGCAGATTTGTGACAAATATTTTTATGTTATTTAAATGAAATAGTGTTCACAAAAATGTATGTAGTCTAAATAAACATTAACCTAAGATGTTTTTTGACAGATGTTCATCAATCCAGATGCCCAAATATATAAGAATGGACTTGATCATTATTGGGACATACGTAAATCAGGTACACATTCCCGGAACTAGAAAACTGACAGCCACATATTTGGTTTTACCTCCATTCAGTACCAATTTGAGTTCGGCAAAGGCTTTCTGCAAGGCAACAATATGTAGGTGGGGACATTCTTCTAAAGCCAAGAATGTCCCCAGCTACCTGTGGGGGTAATCTACATACAGGTCAGAATCAGAATTGTCTTTATTTCGCCCAGTACATTCATACATATTGCACGCAGAATTTTACTTGATGTAAAGATACTGCTACATATTGTCAGTTTCAAGTCACCAAATTCCACCGGCTGTTTCGTCATTATGCAGTCAAAATTATCTATGCTACTACGACAGATAACTGAATTAGAATTATGCATGGAACACAAAGTTTAAATTAATTAATTTGGACAATGCCAATAATGTAATAATAATTGTTAAGAACAAGTCAGGGTAAACAGAATTGTGCCCAAATATGAATGTAGGTCAAACTATCCCTTTAACAACTTTGATGATAGGAAGGAACAAATTCAACATACCCACGGATGGTAGTAACCGTAGTGATCATAAGTCATTGTAGACGAGGAATTTGTTTTCGCCAATCTCGAATGCATGTTGGTGTAATACATTTTTCTGTCATGCAATAGAACATGTTGCAACTAAACGTTAGCTAATATCTAGCTATACTTTTAGTTGCAGGATGAAGTGACTGACCAGGTAGCTACAGTTGTGCTCATAAGTTTGCATACCCTGGCAGAAATAGTGAAATTTTGGCATTGATATTGAAAATATGACCGATCAAGCAAACAAACTGTCTTTTATTTAAGGACAATGATCATATGAAGCCATTTATTATCAAATAGTTGTTTGGCTCCTTTTTAAATCATAATGATACCAGAAATGCAACATGTTATCAGAAAATACTTGCAGACAATTTGCATTTTTCATCGTAGATTTTCCAGCACAACAATGACCCTAAGCACAAGGCCAATTTGACCCTCCAGTGGTTGCAGCAGAAAAAGGTGAAGGTACTGGAGTGGCCATCACAGTCTCCTGACCTTAATATCATCAAGCCCCTCTAGGGAGCAACTCTCAAACATGCAGTTCATGCAAGACGACCAAACACTTTGCATGATCTGGAGGCATTTTGCCAAGACGAATGGGGAGCTATACCACCTGCAAGAATTCGGGGCCTCATGGACATTTATTACAAAAGACTGCACGCTGTCATTGATGCTAAAGGGGGCAATACACAGTCTTAAGAACTACAGGTATGCAGACTTTTGAACAGGGTCAGTAAATGATTTTCTTTGTTGACATGTTTTTGCCAGTCTGTTATGACCTTAAGGCTGAATGTGAATCCCATAAGAAATAAATGACGTGTTTTGCTTGCTCACTCATGTTTTCTTTACAAATGGTTCATATATTATCAATTCTGAAAGGGTATGCAAAAAATTTTTTTGCATGATCCATCATATTTTCCAAATCAATGCCAACATTTCACAATTTCTGCCAGGGTATGCAAACTTACGAGCACAACTGTATTTAGAATTGTCTTCCCTAATATTCATAGTGTTAAAGTTACTAAATGCATGGACTATACCGCGGTGATCTTTACTGACTTCTACACTACCTGAATCTGAGAGTATCAAATCAATGATAAGAACAGTTACTTAATTACAAAAAAAAGGTCCATCAATCATGTGACATTACCCTGCTTCTATGTCCTGCTGTTTTCAGCAACCACCATCCTCTTTGTCACCACTACCAAATGATGGCCTGTCATTGAACTCCTAAAATAATCTGTCTCCAAGTCATCAGGAACTAAAGATTATTTCTCAGAGAGGAGACCATAACATAAAATATACTGTATAGTTATTAATATTGCTTTTATTATTATAATTATAATTTTTTATCATGAACCAAATGCTATTTTTATTTATAATAAATCCTATTTTTATTTGTGAGTTGTGATTTATATACTCACGGATTCTAGATATATTTACGAATATTGAGAAACCTCTCCACCTGGTAACACTGAAAGCGGTACTTTTACTACACGGTACATTCAGCATTTTCTCTTAATGGCTGGTCCCAGATCTGTAGCTAAAGTCTGCGCTTTATCTACCAGCGACTCTGCACAGCCTCATTTCAACCATCCTACGATTGGTAGAAATCCCTCCCTCCCCTCACCTCCATGTGCCAATCAGAAAGCAGAATTATTTCAGAATGCTGATTACAAATACGGAAATACTGTGTAGTTAAAAAGACGTCAGCGTTGACTGTATTAACGATTGACACATTTTATAACTGGTTTATATTTATTAAGAAAGACAATTAAATATATAGATT